>NW_012114710.1:22191485-22240524 GCF_000951035.1 Colobus angolensis palliatus
AGCACACCAACATGGCACAAGTATACATATGTAACAAACCTGCACGTTATGCACGTGTACCCTAGAACTTAAAGTATAATAAAAAAAAAAAAAAGAAGGCAATCTCATTTACGATAGCTACAAAGCAATTAAAAAGTCTAGGAATACATTTAACCAAAGATTTGGAAGACCTCTACAAAGAAAATTGTAAAACACTGTAGAAGAAAATTGAAGAGGGCACAGAAAACTGGAAAGACATCCCATGTTCATGAATCAGAAGAATTAATATTGTTAAAATGACCATACCATGCAGAACAATCTAATGATTCAATGCAAACTCTATCAAAATACCAATGTCATATTTTATTGAAATAGAAAAAAAAATCATTCTAAAATATATGTGAAAATGGTAAAAGAGCCTGAATAGCCAAAGCAGTCCTGAGTAAAAATAGCAAACTTGAAGGCATCATACAAGCGAATTCCATAATATATTACAAAACTGTAGTATCCAAACCGCGTGGTATCGGCACCAAAAAAAAAGAAGACATGTAGACTAATGGAAAGAAATGTACAACATAGAAATAAATCCACATATTTACAGGCAACTGAGTTTTGACAAATGTGTCAAAAACATACATTGGGAGAAATAATCAACATATGCTTGGGGAAATAATCCTTCTTCAATAAATGGTGCTGGGAAAATTGAATATTCATATGTAGATGAATCAAACTGGACCCCTATCTGCCACAATATACAAATTTCAACTCAAGATAGGTTAAAGACTCAAATGTAAATTTATGTATACTCAAATGTATAAAACTGAGAGAAGAAAACATAGAAAACACATTGGTCTGGGCAAAGATTTTAGAGCTAAGACCTCAAACACACAGATAACAAGAACAAAAATATAAAAATGGGACTATATTAAACTAAAAATGACCTGCACAGTGAAGGAAACAATCCACACAATAAAGAGACACCTGTTGAAAGGGAGAAAATATTTGCAAACTATTCGTCCAACAATGAACTAATATCCAGAGTATACAAGGAACCAAATTGACTCAAAAATAAAATACAAATAATCCCATTAAAAACTGAGTAAATAACCCAAATAGATATTTTTCCAAAGACATTCAAATGGCCAACAGATATATGGGAAAAAATGCGCAATACCACTAATCGTTAGGGAAATGCAAATCAGAACCACAATGAGTTATCATCTTACTCTATTATTTTATTTTGTTAGAATGAGTATTACGAAAAAGATAAAAACTAGTAGATACTGGTGAGGATATAGATAAAAAAAGAACTCATAGCCGGGCGCGGTGGCTCAAGCCTATAATCCCAGCACTTTGGGAGGCCGAGACGGGAGGATCACATCAGAAGATCGAGACCATCCTGGCTAACACGGTGAAACCCCGTCTCTACTAAAAAATACAAAAAGCTAGCCGGGCGAGGTGGCGGGCGCCTGTAGTCCCAGCTACTCGGGAGGCTGAGGCAGGAGAATGGTGTAAACCTGGGAGGCAGAGTTTGCAGTGAGCTGAGATCCGGCCACTGCACCCCAGCCTGGGTGACAGAGCAAGACTCTTGTCTCAAAAAATAAATAAATAAATAAAAAATAAAAAATAAAAAAAAAAAGAACGCATATACTCTTGGTAGAAATTTAAGTTAGTACAGCTATTATGAAAAACAGTATAAAGATTTCTTTTAAAAAACGAAAAGTAAAACTACTATACAAGCCATCAGTCCCGCTACTGGGTATTTTCGAAATAAAAGAAAAACAGTACATCAAAGGAATACCTGCACCCTACTGTATATTGCAGCATTCTTCACAATAGCCAAGATATGGAATCAACCTAAGTGTCCATCAGTGGATAAATAGATAAAGAAAATGTGATATGTATACACACACAATGAAATACTATTCAGCCATTTAAAAAGAACAAAACCATATTATTTTCAGGAATATTTTAAATGAAATAAGCCGGGAAGAGATAGAAAAATATTGCATGCTTTCATTCATCTATGAAAGCTAAATATTTGTGCTTATGGAGGTAGAGAGTGGAATAAGAGATGCCAGAATCTCGGGAAAGTGCATGTGTGGTGCAAAAGAAGATGAGCAGAGATTGTTTAATGGGTCCAGACATAGAGTTATATACAAGACATAAGTTCCGATGTTCTGTAGCAGATTAGAGTGACTGTAGTTGACTATGTATTATATATTTCAAAATAGTTAGAAGAGAGGATTTGATATGTTCTTCCCAAAACATAAAAATGACAAATACTCAAGATAATAGATACCCTAAATACCCTGACTTGATCATTATACCTTCTATGCACATAACAAAATATCACATGTACCCTATGAAAAGCATAAATATGATGTTTTAATTTAAAAAAATTAAAATTAATGAAACCTTAGAATGTGGTTGCACCCAGGTTCTGTCTGTGCAGAACATACATGCATGTATGCATTTATGTATATATGAGTGCATATTATGAGTGCAATAATTGGATATATGTACATCTAGATGGATACACACACATGCATACATACATCAACATGGGCAGTATTAGTATTAATTCATGGTTTTCAATATTATATGTCAAATAAATATAAAAAATAAAAAAATTATTATAGATAAATAAAAGTTGCATATTTTCTTCTATAATATTAAAAACCAAGGGTTTACACTGATACCTTCAGTTCTGATCTATGGGGTTTATTTTTGTTTTCTCCCTTTACATATTTGATTTTCTTGGCTTTAACAGTAAACTTGTGGGTGTCATTGAGGGGCTAGGGCCCCTGGGTGGCCCTTGCTGGTACAGAGGACCACTGTGTGGTCTCCTGCACCCTAAGCTGGAACCAAAAAAATCGGACTCCAATTATTTTTAATATTTTTTATTTGATTAATCTCCTCTGCATGTAAACAATCTCCTGTCCACTCCACTGCTACCTACTTTGGGTGCTTACTTCAGCTCTCTTTAGCTCTCACATGATTTGCAGTATAACTACTGCATTCGCACCTTAAGCAGGTGTTCCTCTTTATCACTCGGGCTTTGACACACCACACTAGGCAGAACCTTAGCATGGTTATTTTTGAATGGATAGCCTTCCTAACTTGCTTGAATGTTGACAACCACCTTCAACCTTTGAGAATACTTGTGTTGCTCAGCTCTAGCAGATATATCTTGGATTGCTTTATTCAAGAAGAAAGGAAAAAAAGTAAAGAGTTAAAGAAGCAAGGAGGAAAGAAAAAAATGGACAAAGTAAAGAAAGGAGGGAATAAAGAAAGGAAGGAGTATTTAAAATTATATATTGTATTGTTTGTCAAAAACTTGACTTTTATATATATAATATACTTGACATATTTTATTTTAGAACTAATGTACTCAAGGCTCTGAAAAAAAGTTCCTTAGGGAAAAATCAACTTATAAGAACAAGAGATGCTAAAAGACAGAAACTAATATCTAATAGAACATTTTAATAGTAAAGAATAATAATACTTATACCTGTGAGAATCTTTATCTATTTTCCCCTGGAGAAAATTCACCCTCAAAATACAAAAATAATCACTCTCCCCAGAAGGAAGTGTTTTGAGAAGTTCCAAAAGCAACCTTCTACACATTAGTGAGACATTTTCTTCCAATTGCTGAAGCAAATTCCTTCCCTGCTCCTGATCTGTAATTCACAAACTTGGAGATGTCCCTGTGATTTAGATGATAATGACTACAAAAGAAAAATATAATTAGGAGGTCATTATATAACTATTTAAGTTACATAAAATGCAGATTTAAAAAATCCCTAAAACTCTTTTTTTTGTAACATTAGGAATTATTTTCAATTCATCATAGTTATTATTGTCTGGATCCTCAGCTACATGGTCCTGGTTATGAAATATTGGAAAACTATTTGGGAATTGATCCAATGATAATAAAGAGCTCTGAGGCAGTTACTGCATTTTAGGAGCAATGGACTTGTCGGAGGACCAGGAAAAAACATGGGAAACAGAACAAGTCAAAGTTTGCTGATACGGAATTTATGTCGATTGGACCAGGGCCTTCATCATTAGTGTTTTTCTCTTTCTGGTGGGAGAGCTGCCCCCTATTGTCATTAATTGCACTACCATTGTGTTCATTTTTATTAAAAAAATTTAGTCCTTCAGTCAATTTCATAATTCACACTTATTGGTCACTAAGTTTAACTTATCTCCCAAGTATTCCTGAAAACTTTCAAAAGTAAATAAAACTCTCATACAGAACAGGAGAAAAAGGCTTTGGATTATGGTTTTGAAAATTCTGCAGCATACATAATTACCTTTTTTTCTTATAACTTATCTTATTCATAAGATTCTTGTTTTTTTTTTTCTTTTTCCATTGTCTTTGAAATTTAATAGTTTTACCAGTATAATTTTTAGGGTTAAATATTTCAGATAATTTTCCCCAGGTTCCCAGTGGGCCCTGTCAATATATTGATTCATGTCCTTTATATCTGAAAACTTTTTTAAATATAATTATAAATATTAGGTTTGTACCAATGTGTTGTTTTCGTTTTTAGGGGCTCCAATTATGCAAATATTATTCCTTCTTTGTCTTTTATTTCTACCATGTTCTTTCTGCCCCTTTTCTTTAATTTTGGCATTCTCAGTTGTTACCTTCTTTGTCCTAAATTATTACTGTAAAGTTTAAAAAAATTGTATATATTTAAGGTGTGCAAAATTATACTTTGCTATATGTAATGAAATAGTTACTATAGTCAAGCAAATTAACATATGGAGCATTTGACATAGTTACCCTTTTTGTGTGTGTGATAAAAGCACACAGTAGATAAAAATCTACTGTCTTGGCAGATGTCCAATTTTATTTAGTTATATCTTGGACATAATGTATTTCTTTATTTTTGAGATAATTTTTTCAGTGTTTTTTTTTATTTATTGAACTCAATCCATCTTCTTTTATTTCTCTCTCTCTCTCTCTCTTTCTGCCTTTTTCTGCTCTTAGTTTTTAAATTTATAATTTAAGGGTTTTTGGTTTTGTTTTGTTTTGTTTTCATATCCCTAAATGTTAGATTGGGGACATTTAATTCAGTTTGAAGTGTCATCTTACAGGTGTTTTCTCCTACATGTTTTTCTTTTCTTTTCTTTCTGTGGGTGATAGAGAGTTTTATCAGTTAAAGTGTGTTAAATTTTGTTTTGTTATTTTTCTAGTAATTCTGTATAGATTTACTGAGTTTTCTTTGGTTCATTGTTGTATATTTTGGATGTTTTACAGAATTTCTAGTGCAATGGCACTCTCTTTTGTCAATAGATCAAATCCCTTTAAAATAGGTAATCCTGTAGAGGGTTTTATTATTTCTTTTTTGGTTGCTGGGAAGAGGTTTTGTGTCTCTGATGTTTGGTTCTCTTTTGTCTGATAAGACCCTAAATATTTCCTTTTCCTGGTTTTCTCTTTTATTACATGCCCCAAAGTGTCCCTTTATCTTTTCTTTTTCCCTAAGCTTTTCTTGGCCTGTCTTTGCTTACCACAAAGGCTTGCAGTGTTGCGTCATGTGAGAGATTGTTCCCTGGAATTTGATGTTTTTCTTTTTTTTTTTTTTTTTTTTATTTATTTATAGCTATTCTGGAGTTTGGTCATTCCTTGTCAAGTCATGCTTAAAGTAATTTTTTGTATAGTTTTTTGCTGTTGTTGTTTTGTGGTGTTGTTTTGTTTTGTTTTGCCTTATAGCTTCTAGTTGTTTGGTGGGATATATCGAAAGATACATTATGAACAGTCATCACCTTCTTCAACTACCTAATAGTTTCTTATCTTTTAAGTTTTTATTTTTATAGTTGGGCCATGTCCCTTAATCCTTATTGTTTGGACTGAATTATGTGCACCGAGCAAGTAAGTTATCTTATCACTTGCTACAGTAAGCAAATGCACACATTATGATAACTATAATAAAATTTGCATTGTTTAATCCACTACAACCAATAAAGTAAAACTTGAAAACAAAAACAATGCCTAGTCCTGAAGTTAGAGAGTTCCGTTTCATCAAACACAAGGTAGATGTGCTGGGCAATGAAGGAGAGCATTTTATATTACAAAATTATACCCCTGTTCTACCTGTTAGGTAGTTTCAGATGAAGTTCAGTCTTAAGAACGGCAACTGGGTAGTTTTTGCTAGTAATGAATTAAGTTTGAATACATTAAAACATTTAAATGAACAACACTATATTACCCAAAATGAGGTAGGTGTAGGTCATTAAAGCATAAATTATTACCCCATTTTAAAAATTGCTAGTTTCTTGTGTTCTGGCAAGAAAACAGTGAACCATTTTAGAGACTTGGCAAGGCCAAGTGTATTTTAGCACAGTTTCAAGATAAAAACAACTTGTCGTGTCAATAGCTGAGGCAAAGAAGTTAATGAGATGTAGTTTAGTACCAATATATTCTATTTTCCATGCAACTGGAAAAAAAAATGTA
Source organism: Colobus angolensis palliatus (assembly GCF_000951035.1). Classification (NCBI taxonomy): domain Eukaryota; kingdom Metazoa; phylum Chordata; class Mammalia; order Primates; family Cercopithecidae; genus Colobus; species Colobus angolensis. The sequence continues at coordinate 22,197,931 of NW_012114710.1, forward strand.
GTGAAACGTTAGATTCTACATTTCACCTTACCAGTGACAAATTATAGTGAATATGGGAAATAATTTTTATTTAAATAATAACCTTCTATTTTAAAATTTGTTCTCAGTTGCACCTCTCTTCTTTTTCTACTATCTTCATCAAGAAAAGCAAGCATCGTTCTCTTTTCTTCCAAATATCTACAACATGCTAATGCTATTTGGAAATTGCATCATTATTTTTACTGCAGAAGCACAAAGGCCTTTCACATGCATGGCCTCAGGGATGATCTTCAACCCATACCCCAGCACCCACCATCACCCCCTTTTTTTTCCTTCACTTTGCCAAAGGGACTAATTTTTCTTTATTTTTGCATTAGTTTTAACAACCAAACACTCTACTTTATTGGAATTTTCCCTTCTCAAAACTTGAAGTGAAATAAGGATATTGTCTTTCTCTTCCATTCTTTCTCTTCTTTGTTACCACTAAAAATACATATCATAATCTATTTTATTGCTAACCACTATAAGGAAAAAAGACTTCACAAAATTAAATTCAAACAAGTTACCAAACTTACACATTTTCTATTTATTGATATCTGGAAAATAAATAATATTTCTTTTTAAAGTTCAAACTTAAAGCTCCAACATAATTTTTCCTGGCTCAGTTTTTATTCTTGAGATAGGGCTCATCATATAAATCAACACACCTTGTATTATTGCCTGTAATGATACATTGTTTGAAATTTTCCTCTAAAATATTCTACCTACCGATCAGAAGATACCCAGAAGTCTAGGTAACAATTCTTCTTTTATTCAAATGAACAATTTGCTTGTCATTAAGGTAAGGACAAGGCCAAGAATTTTTCTTCTGGATATCTTATTAAAATGCATTGCTTCTCTGAGCATTCACTTTGTTAATTTTTTTCTTGTCGTTTTTAAAAACATAATTTATTTTAGAATAGTTTTAAGTTTACAGCAAAATTGAGTAGGAAGTACAGAGTTCTCCTGTACCCCTGACCCCGCATATGTGCAATCCTCACCCACTATCAATATCCCGCAGCAGAGTGATACAGTTGTTACAACTGATAAACCCACAATGATACCTCATTATCACCCAAAGTTCTTAGTTTACATTAAGGTTGAGTCTTGATGTTGTACATTCTATGAGTTTTAAAACATGATAATCACATGTATCTACCAGTATAGTATGATACAGAATACTTTCACTGGCCTAAAACTCTCTGTGCTCTGCCTGTCCACCCCTCCCTCCCTGCAACCCTAGAAGCCACTGAGCCTTTTAGTGTTTCCATAGTTTTGCCTTTTCCAGAATGTCATATATAGTATTTGGAATCATACAGTATTTAACATTTTCAGATTAGTTTCGTTCACTTAAAAGCATGTATTTAAGTTTGCCACATCTTTTCATGTCTTGATAGTTCATTGTTTCTTTTGATTATCCCTATTTAATAACTTGACTATTTTATTCTTTAATGTCATTGGGGTGCAAACCTTTTGAAATAAAAGGACCTAATTTTGAAAACTGGTTTATTCTGTTTTTTATTTTCTAGTATTCTTGAAAAGAAGGAATAAAAAAGAGACACATATACATAATTTGTATTCAAGGAAATTATATTTAAGCATTTACAAAAATAAATCAATTATCCATTGCTGGCTCAAGTCATTTATTAGCATTGAATTGTCAGACACCAGAAGGCCACATATCCTTTCCAAAAGATATGTAACTTTCAAAATATCAGTGGTTATTAATCCATTGGCCAGAATGCCTAGAATATTTCCTGATGCTCCATGTATGAAGATTGAAATGCCTGGAGGAAAGTAACTTTAGATCTTAGTAATATTTTAATAAATAACTCGATGAAAATGGTCACATGGAAAGGAACATTCTTTCTTCTTCTGTATTCATGTCTTAGAGGTGATGCATTTTTTCTATCATTTTGTCCATTTCTCCAGACCAGGGATGGAAGATAGAAATCCCACCTTGTATCCCATTTGGTGACAAGGGCTTGTGTCATGCTTTATCCTGGCCAATCTGCTCACCAGATCTACCACCAGAAAATGCTCTTCTCCTTTGTCTGCCTCTTCTCATATGCTTTCTCTGGTCCGTATCTCAGGCTTTCCCTTAGTCTCTTCTCTTGGATTAGAGAATTCTCTGAAGGTTTTTCATATAATGTAGTGAAATAATATGATCTAAAATAAATATCAATAAAAATACAAAGAATATTAGAAATTGTGCAGGGTACAATTAAAGAGAAGTTGGTCTTATGAAGAAACTCATAGAGGGCATAATGTGTGAAATACATTCACAGGAATTTGAGTGTGTGTGTTGCATGTAATTAAGAAGAGCTTCAGAACATGGCTTTTGAACTGTACATATATGCAATGCCACAATAAAACCTACTTTGTCTTCAATCGTTATAGCAGACAAACATTAGGACACCAGTGAAATATCCTTATGAATTTCCTAAATCACAAGGAACATTAGATCTTCTTTCACTCCATATGTAATTTTTAAATAGTTAACCTCATTTGCCTCTGAGGTAGTTAAGATTAAGCAAATAATTCTGAGATCTTGCAAGAAGGTATTAAAGTTGATGAAGACTGTATGGAATTTCACAAGCTATCCTTTCTCACAGAGAAAGCTGAGTGTGCACTACTTGAGGAATCAGGAAATAAAGACACCTGGTTACAATTTATCACCATTTTCTTTGGCTAGGTTGACCTCCTTGTCTTGTGATCTTTTATTGCTCTTGACTTCCCTCATTAAATCCTTCAAATACATTACTGTATTATGTTTTCAAAGTTCACGAGGGTTCAGTAAACCTGGGATTTTAAAACACTATAGTTTACAGATCAGAAGCTTTGTTTTGCCACAGATCCCTGAATTAAGTCTCAACAGCTATCCCACGTGAGTTTACATGTGCTAACCTATTCCATCTCCTATCATCTATTATTATTTTATAAGGATTCAAGGGAAAGCATATCAAGAATTGTTTCTATTTAGTGAAACCCCTGTGGCCCATTGCCCTTGCTTTAAAAAAAAAAAAAGTCATCAGTAAAGGAGACTTTCACATCTAAAATTGTCCTAGTTGGTTGACCAGAAAATCTGGCCTCAAGCTACACTTACCCACAAACTGTTTGAAGCTTTTTTCCTAAGCCCAACAACCCCAGAGATTCTGGAGAAATGAATAGAATCATTCAAATATATCTGTATGTATAATAGTATTAAGAAATAAACTTTTCTTTCAATGTTTATCTATTTGACCTCCTATGATGTCATTTTTAGTAACTGTGATTATGTGTACTCTCATAATTAGTTGAAGAAAATCCTTTCTCCTCTGTGTTAAAGATAAGTCATTAAATTTAGCCAAGAAAAGTATTCTGGGAAACAGATTCATGTATCCAACAATTTACTGAACCTCCACTTTCTGATCCCATAGTCACTTAAAACTCAGTATTTCAAAAATTGAACTTACCTGCCAGGTGTGGTAGTTCTTGCCAGTAATTCTAGCACTTTGAGGGACAGAGGTAGGAGGATTGCTGAAGGTTAGGAGTTCAAGACCATGTTGGGCAATGTAGCAAGACTGCATCTTTACAAAAAATTTCACAGTTAGCTGGACATGGTGGCACATGCCTGTAGTCCTAGTTCCTCAAGAAGCTGAGGTGGGAGGATTGCTTGAGTCCAGGAGTTCAAGACATCATAGCACTTCAGGCTGGGTGACAGAGTGAGACTCTATCTCTGAAAATTAATAAATAAATAATTTTTTGGAAAAAAATAACAAAATGAACTTACCATCCCTTTCTATCTCTCTCAGTTTCTGCCTTATTTTTCTTCTATTGTTTTTGACGCTGACATGATTGTTCTAACTATTCCTGAAATTCACCTAAGCAAAAACCCTGACCTTCAACCTAGACTCCTCTATCATGTCCACATTCATCTACTGTTAAATTGTGTTAATTTTGCCTCCCAAATATGTGTTGAATCTTTCCACTTCTCTCACAAATATCACTTCCTTTGAACATGCTACCATAATATTTCAATGTCTTAACTGTTTCTTGCTTTAAGTTTTATACATTTTCTAATCCATTATTCACATTACAGCCACATAATCTTAAAACAATGATAATGTCACTTCAGTAATTAAAAGCCTACAAACATTCCTGACTTCTCTCAGGACAAATGCAGGATATTTTCCAAGGTCCTAAATGACTTTGCCACCAAGCAATCTATCCACATAATAAAACAAGACTTGTACACTGTGCATTTATATAAATAAAGTAAAAATTATTACTTTTTAGTGTGGTGATGTTTGGTTCCTTAAACGCTTCTTAAATTTTTTAATGTTAATATTTTATAACTAGGAATTATTAATCCTAATAATAGGCATGTCTATCAAAAAAGGACAACACACTATTGCCCAATAATAAATAAAGTAATATCAAATTAACTAAAAAGAAGATGTGACATATTAAATATACACTTAAATATTGTTAGGGTGCAGAGAACAAGACCCAAAAATATAGTGCTTTGACAAGCTGCATGCTTTGAATCAAAGGAAATTGAAAGACACAGAAATAAGCCTTAGAACCAAGGTCTCTCTCTCTATATATAGCATATTGTTAATGAAAAAGGCTAAGTACAGAAGAGTATCTTTAATATATTACTTACTGTGTAAAAAAGAATTGAAAATAAAATGCACATACATTTACTGTTTGGCAACAAAGAGACACAGAAAGGATACACCGGATAATAATGAGACGGGTTACCTTCAAAGAGTGGGTGAAACCGTAAAAAGTAGAGGAAATGGAAAGGGAAAGAACAATTCTCTGAACATACCATTTGCACATATCCTACCTTCAGAACCATGTTAATGCTTCATATATTCAAAAAAAAAGTCAATAAAATCCACAAAATACTAAAACTGAATGCTAACTTCTCAAATCACTTTCTGTACATTCCAGGACTGAAGACATAAGTAAAAACTTTGTTGAAATGGAAGACAGCTTTCTCCATCAGAGAAGGAATAAGTAAATATGGAAATTAAGAAGAGAGAGTGAACCCTGTGGGTTTGGACTGGCTTTGGCAACATCAATGTGGTAATTGTTTCTGTACTCTAAAAATACATATGAGCAATAGCACCTCAGTAGCAATGAGCACTCATACAACCTGGATTTTTGTTGTAAATGCCTGTCCTCTTAAATGAACCTGGAGTTCTTAGAGAAATGGCTGATTCCAGAGCTGGGGTGGGGAAATTACAAGATAATCCTGAAATTATTTTTAGTCAAAATGTAAGACAATACTCAAAGAAGTATGGTAAAATGTCAACAGGGCCCAGAGTCATTGTGAATTGAATATCAAAATAAATAAGGATAGTAACAGGTTACAACTCATTCAATAAAAACAAGATTCCACAAGTTGACTAATAACAAAAATAAATAAATACTTAAAAGGTAATAATATAAATCACTTCTTTTCATTAACATGCTACTACTAAATGTACAATAATGATGGAATTTGAAACCATCATTTACCGACTGCCATTATAATAATTGATTTAGTCAAAATTTAGTAATGGATGCTTAAAACGAGTAAAGTCAAGAGTAAGAGGATATTTATAATATCTCAGCATGCCTCACCACAAGAAAATTAATCATTATAAAATATAAACTAGCAACTTTGCAAGGGAGAAATCTGATAGAAACCACCTCAACAAAATGATTAAATTAACATTTCCAGTAAAGAGAATACACAGCAAATGCCCCCAGTTATCTTGTACTGAGAATACAGCATCAATTCTATATTTTTTCAACTTTTATTGTAGATTCAGAAGGTACATATTCATATTTATTACCTTGGTATATTGCATGATAATGAAGTTTGGGGTGCAAATTATCCCATCACAAAGTTAACTGGACATAGTACTCAATGGTTAGTTTTTTTAATATTTGTCCTTCTCCCTCCTCCCTCTAGTGGTCTCTAGTGTCTACTGTTGCCATCTTTATGTCCATGAGTAACCCAGTGTTTAGCTCCCACTTATAGGTGAGAACATGCAGTGCTTTGTTTTCAGTTCTTGCATTAATTCACATAGGATAGTAGCCTCCATAGTGCATCCATGTTGCTGCAAAGGACAAAATTTTATTGTTTTTTGTGTCTATGTAGTATTCCATGATGTATATATATCACGTTTTCTTTATCCAGTCCACCATTGATGGACATGTAGGTTGATTCTCTGTCTTTGCTATTGTGAATAGTGCTGCAGTGAACATGCGAGTGCATGTGTCTTTTTGGTAGGATTTGTTTTCTTTGGGTATATACCCTGTAATGGGATTGCTAGGTCAAATGGTAGTTCTATTCTAAGGCCTTTGAAAAATTGCCAAACTGCTTTCCACAGTTGCTGAACTAATTTACATTCCCACCAAGAGTGTGTAAGTATTCTATTTCCTCCACATCCTTACCAACATTTTTTTTGACATTTTATAATAGCCATTCCGACTTATGTGAGAGAGTATCTCCTTGTGGTTTTGATTTGCACTTATGTAATGATTAGTGATGCAGAGTATTTTTTATAGAATTTTTTGGCTCCTTATATGCCTCCTTTGGAGAAATGTCCATGTCTTTGGCAGTTTTTAAAATGGTGTTATTTCCTTTTTAGTGCTTAATTGTTTTAGTTCCTTATAGATTCTAGATACCACACGTTTGTTGGATACATACTTGATGAGTATTTTCTCCCATTCTTCAGGTTATCAGTTTACTCTGTTCATAGTTTTTTTTTTTTTTGCTGTGCAGAGTTTTTAGTTTAATTAGGTCCCCTTTGTCAATTTTTGTTTTTGTTGCAATTGCTTTTGAGGACTTAGTCATACATTCTTTCCCAAGGACAATTCCCAGAATGGAGTTTGCTAGGTTTTCTTCTCAAAGTCTTATAGTTAGGGGCCTTATATTTAAGTCTTTAATCCATTTTGAGTTGATTTTTGTATTGGTGAAAAGTAATGGTCGAGTTTTATTCTTCTGCATGTTGCTAGCCAGCTATTCCGTGGATATTTTTCAAATAGGGAGTCCTTTTGACATTGCTTGTTTTTTGTTGACTGTTGAAGATCAGATAACTATAGGTGTGCAACTTTATTTCTGGATTTGCTATTTGTTTCTGTTGATCCATTTGTCTGCCTTTGTACAGGTATCATGCTATTTTGGTTACTACAACTTTACAGTATAGTTTGAAGACAGGTAATGTGATGCCTCTGGCTTTGTTCTTTTGGCTTACATTGCTTTGGTTCCTTGGGCTACTTTTTGGTTTGATATAAATTTTAGAATATTTTTTCTACTTCTCTGAAAAATGATGTTGACACTTTGAAAGGAATAGCACTGAATCTGTAGATTACTTTGGGCAGTATTCCCATTTTAGTGAGATTAATTCTTCCAATCCATGAGCATGAAATATTTTTTCATTTGTACGTGTCTCTATTATTTCACACAGCAGCATTTGGTAGTTTTCCTTGTGCAGACCTTTAACCTCCTTTATTAGATTTATTCCTAGGTATTACATATACATTTTTAGCTGTTGTAATTATAATTGTGTTCTTGAGTTGGCCCTCAGCTTGAATATTGTTGGTGTATAGAAATGCTACTGATTTTGTGTCCTGAAACTTTACTGAAGTTTGTTTGTCAGTTCCAGAAACTTTTGGAAGAGTCGCTAGAGTTTTCCAGGTATAGAGTCATATTGTCTGTGAAGAGAGATAGTTTGACTCTTTTTCCTATTTAGACACCTTTTATTTCTTTCTCTTGCCTGATTGCTCTGGCTAGCACTTCCAGTACTATGTTGAATAGGAGTGGCAAAAGTGGACCTCCTTGTCTTGTTCCAGTTCTCAAGGGGAATGTTTTCAGTTTTTGCCCACTTAGCATGATGTTAGCTGTGAGTTTGTCATAAATGACTCTTATTATTTTGAGGTAAGTTTCTTCAATGCCTACTTTCTTCAGAATTTTTATCATGTAGCCCTGTCGAATTTTATCAGCAGCTTTTTCTGCATCTATTGAAATAATCATATGATTTTGTTTTTAATTCTGTGAATTAAATGTGTTGAGTCACATTTGTTGATTTCCCTATTTTGGACCACCTTGCATTCCAAGAATGAATCCACTTGATCATGGTGAATTACATTTTTGGTGTGTTTTCAGATTTGGTTTACTAGTATTTTGTTGAGGATTTTTGCATTTATGTTAATAGGGGATATTGGCCTGCAGGTTTTGTTGTTGATGTTGTTATTGTGTCTTTACCAGGTTTTGGTAAACAGTGACGCTGGCTTTGTAGACTGAGTTAGGGAGGAGTCCCTCTTCCTCAAGTTTTTGGAATAGTTTCAGTAGGATTTGTGCTAGCTCCTTTTTGTACATCTTGTAGAATTTGGCTGAGTCCATCTGGTCTGGGGTTATCTTTGGTTGCCAAGATTTTTATTATTGACTCAATTTTATTACTGATTCAACTTAATCTTGGTCTGTTCTGGCTTTCAATTTTTTACTGACTCAATCTTGAGAGATTGTGTGTTTCCAGAATTTATCTATTTCCTCCACGTTTTCTAGTTTGAGTGAATGGAAGTGTTCGTAATAGTCTCTGAGGGTCTTCTGTATCTCCGTGGGTTTGCTTTTAACATTACCTTTGCCATTTCTAATTGTGCTTATTTGGATCTCCCTTTTTTTCTTAATTGAGCTAGCCATTTAAAAATCTTATTTTTCCTTTTAAAAAAAGCAACTGTTCATTTCATTGATTCTTTCTATGGATTTTTGGGTCTCAATTTTGTTCAATTCCAGTCTGATTTTAGTTATAATTTTTTCCTGCTGGTCATGAAGTTGGTTTGTTCTTGTTGTTCTAGTTCATCTAGGTGTGATGTTAGATTGTTAATTTGGGATCTTTTTAACTTTTTGAGGTTGGCATATATATACACAATAAATGTTTGCAATATATATACTATATATAGTATATATCTTATATACTATATAATACTAAGATATATTGTATATATCTTATGTAAGATAAGAGGGGATACCTGCACCAAGATCTCTGCATGGGAAGGGTGGGGCAGGTCAGGCTGCTGATCCAGGTGAACAGGTGTTCTGAATTCTTGGAAGTCTGTCTGGGCATGGATGGAGAGGGCCCTCTGCACCAAGAACTCGCAAAAGAGGAGTGGGGCAATCTAGTCCATCGAACCAGGCAAGTGGCTGCTCTGAATGCCTGGGTGTGTTGCAGAGAATGATCCACTGCACCTTAATCTATGCCCATGAAGAGTGGTGTGGCTCAGGCTACTGGACAAGGTATGTGTGCTCATGAATGGATGCTGTGACTGCCTGGCAATCTGCCTGGGCATGGAGCAGAGAGAGTCTCATTGTACTATGATTGAGAGGTGACAACGTGGTAGCAGCCCTCACTCACTCTCAGTGCCTCCTCGGCTTTGGCATCCACTCTGGCTGTGCTCAAGGAGCCCTTCAGCCCACTGCTCTGCAGTGGGGGTCCCTCTCTGGGGCTGGCTGAGGCAAGAGCTGGCTCCCTCTGTTACAGGGAGGTGTGGAGGGAGAGGCGTGGGTGGGAGCTGGGGCTGTACATGGCACTCAGGGGCCTGCACTCATTCCAGGTGGGCGTGGGCTCGGCAGGCCCCACACTTGGCATGGCTGGCTGGCGCCTGCTGGGCTTGATTGGGAACAAGATCCCTCTGGGCTGCTGGAGTGCCTGGGCTAGGTGCTGCAAAGTCCTGTGGCAAGAGCTATTGAGAGGTGAAGCCAGTTGGGCTTCTTGGTCAGGTGGGGACTTGGAGAACTTTTCTGTCTAGCTCAAGTATTGTAAATGCACCAATCAGCACTCTGTGTCTAGCTAAAGGTTTGTAAATGCACCAATCAGCCCTCTGTGAAAATGGACCAATCAGCTCTCTGTAAAATGGACCAATCAGCAGAATGTGGGTTGGGCCAGATAAGGGAATAAAAGCAGGCCACCCAAGTCAGCAGCGTCAATCTTCTCGAGTCCCCTTCCAGGCTGTGGAAGCTTTGTTCTTTTGTTCTTCGCAATAAAGCTTGCTGCTGCTCACTCTTTGGGTCCACACCACCTTTATGAGCCATAGCACTCACTGCGAAGGTCTACAGCTTCTCTCCTGAAGTCAATGAGACTACAAACCCACCAGAAGGAAGAAACTCCAGACACATCTGAATATCTGAAGGAACAAACTCCGGACACACTATCTTTAAGAACTTTAACACTCGCCACAATGGTCCGTGGCTTCATTCTTGAAGTCAGCGAGACCAAGAACCCACCAATTATGGACACATTTTGGTGATCCAGATGGGACTATTGCCTGTCAACAGGTGATGAGACTATCATCAAATGGTGAGACCATCACCTATCGGTGAGACCATTGCCTATCACCAAACGTTGAGTACCATTGGACCCCTTTCACTTGCTATTCTGTCCTATTTTTCCTTAGAATTCAGGGGCTAAATACCAGGCACTTGTAGGTCAGCTAAAAGCAACTAGCGCAGCTGCTGTACTAAAGACACGGGTGTCAGACTTTCTGGAAAAGGGCTCTCTAACAACCCCCAACTCTTTGGAGTTGGGATCATTGGTTTGCCTGGAACCAGCTTCCACTTTTCCTGTACTTCTGGGCTGAGCTGAGGGTCAACAGAGAGGAGAGCCATTCAGCTCTGGGGTCCTGACAACACCTTGTGGCCATGAGAGGAACTCTCAGGGGCATGTCACCCAAGTGGGACTTGCCCATCCATCCTATCTATCCTGACCCTTGCAACCTGGGTCCTAATGCCTGCCCAACAAACTTCCTCTCGCCTCTCTTCTCCATGGCTAGCCCCACTTCTCAAAACTACTGTCTGTATCTGGTGCTTTTCTAGTTTCTCTTATAAGAATGATTTCTAGTATAAACTTCAGGACTCTGTTATCTTATTTAGGCACCTGGGCTCACTAATCAAAAAGACATAATTTTTGCCCAAAGCCCCATTGTAGGGGTACTCTCTGGAATTTCAGGATCCCTCCTCAGACAAGCAGACCTAACAAAAGCTATTTCTGAAGTTAGGATATGGGGAGCCTCAGAAAATTTATCCTTCTTATTCATATAAGTGAGGACAAAAGTCATCACTCTTTCAACTCTGGAGATTCCTTCCCTCCCTCAGGGTATGGCCCTCCACTTCATTCTGGGGGCATAACATCTTTATATGACATAGGTAAGGTCCCAATACTAACAGGATAATGCTTAGGACTCTAACAGGGTTTTGAGAATGCGTCAATAATGGCCACCAAATCTGATTTTTTCTCAGTCCTCTTTGTGGTTTAGTAGGACAGGCAAGGGTGCGGGTTTGGGAGAATGCATCAGTAAGGGCCACTAAATCCAACGTTCCTCAGTCCTCCTTGTGGTCTGGGAGTAAAACTAGTGTTTCTGCTGCTGCGTCAGTAAGCGCAACTATTCAGATCAGCAGGGTCCAGGGACCTTTGTGTGTTCTTGGACAGGGGTTGTTTCTGGTGCTGCATCAGTGAGCACAACTATTCCAATCATCAGGGTCCAGGGACCATTGCAGGTTCTTGGGCAGGGGAAGAAACAAAACAAACTGAAACCATGGGCAGTTTTGTCTTTCAGATGGGAAACACTCAGGCATCAACAGGCTCACCCTTGAAATGCATCCTAAGCCATTGGGACCAAACTGACCCATAAAGCCTGAAAAAGAGGTGGCTCATTTTCTTCTGTACTATGACTTGACCCCAATATTCTCCCTCTGATGGGGAAAAATGGCCACCTGAGGGAAGTATAAATTACAATACTATCCTGCAGCTTGACCTTTTCTATAAGAGGGAAGGCAAATGGAGTGAAATACCTTATGTCCAAGATTTCTTTTCATTGAAGATACACAACTATGCAAAGCTTGCAATTTACATCCCACAGGAGGGCCTCTCAGCCTACCCCCATATCCTAGCCACCCTTAGCTCCCCTTCCTATTAATGATAATCCTCCTCTAATCTCCCCTACCCAGAAGGAAATAAGCAAAGAAATCTCCAAAAGACCACAAAACCCCTTGGGCTATCGGTTATGTCCCCTTCAAGCTGTAGGGGGAGGGGAATTTGACCCAATCCAGGTACATGTTCCCTTCTCCCTCTTTGATTTAAAGCAGATCGAGGCAGACCTAGGAAAGTTTTCCGATGATCCTAATGGGTACATAGATGTCCTACAGGGTCTGGGGCAAACTTTCAATCTCACTTGGAGAGATGTCATGCTATTGTTAGATCAAACACTGGCCTTTAATGAAAAGAATGTGGCTTTAGCTGAAGCCCAAGAGTTTGGAGATCCCTGGTATCTTAGTCAAGTAAATGATAAAATGACAGCTGAAGAAAGTGACAAATTCCCTATTGGTCAGCAAGCCATCCCCAGTATGGATCCCCACCGGGATCTCAACTCTGATCATAGGGACTGGAGTTGCAAACATCTGTTGACCTGTGTTCTAGAAGGACTAAGGAGAATTAGGAAAAAGCCCATGAATTATTCAATGATGTCCACCATAACTCAGGGAAAGGAAGAAAATCCTTCTGACTTCCTTGAGTGGCTATGGGAGGCCTTAAGAATATATGCTTCCCTGTCACCCAAATCACTTGAGGGCCAATTGATTCTAAAAGATAAGTTTATTACCCAATAAGTCACAGATATCAGGAGAAAGCTCCAAAAGCAAGCCCTGGGCCCTGAAAAAAATCTGGAGGCATTATTAAAACTGGCGACCTCTGTGTTCTATAATAGGGACCACGAGGAACAGGTCCAAAAGGAAAAGCAAGATCAGAGAAAGGCCGCAGCCTTAGTCATGGCCCTCAGACAGGCAAACCTTTGTGGTTCAGAAAGGACAGAAAACGGAGCAGGCCAATCACCCAGTAGGGCTTGTTACCAGTGTGGTCTATAAGGACACTTTAAAAAAGATTGTCCAGTGAGAAACAAGCCGCCCCCTCGTCCACGTCCACTAAGCTAAGGCAACCAGCAGAAGATGTACTGCCCCAGAGAGCAAGGTTCTCTGGGTCAGAAGCCCCAACCAGATGATCCAACAACAGGACTGAGGGTGCCTGGGGCAAGCGCCAGCTCATGTCATCACCCTCACTGAGCCCCGGGTATGCTTAACCATTGAGGGCCAGGAAATTGACTTCCTCCCGGACTCTGGCACAGCCTTCTCAATGTTAATCTCCTGTCCTGGAAAACTGTCTTCAAGGTCTGTTATCATCTGAGGAATCCTGGGACAGTCTGTAACCAGGTATTTCTCCCACCTCCTCAGATGTAACTTGGAGACTTTGCTCTTTTCACATGTCTTTCTTGTTATGCCTGAAAGTTCCACACCTTTATTAGGGAGGGATATATTAGTCAAAGCTGGAGTTATTCTCTACATGAATATGGGGAAAAAGTTACCCATTTGTTGTCCCCTACCTGAGGAGGGAATCAACCCTGAAGTCTCGGCACTGGAAGGACAACTTGGAAGGGCAAAAAATGCCTGTCCAGTCCGAATCAGGCTAAAAGACCCCACCACTTTTCCTTATCAAAGGCAATGTCCCTTAAGGCCTGAAGCTCATAAAGGATTACAGGATATTGTTAAACATTTAAAAGCTCAAGACTTGGTAAGGAAATGCAGCAGTCCCTGCAACACCCCAATTCTAGGATTACAAAAACCGAATGATCAGTGGAGACTAGTGCAAGATCTTAGACTCATCAATGAGGCAGTAATTCCTCTATATCCAGTTGTACCAAACCCCTATACCTTGCTTTCTCAAATATCACAGGAAGCAGAATGGTTCACAGTTCTGGACCTCAAGGATGCCTTCTTCTGTATTCCCCTACACTGTGACTCCCAGTTTCTCTTTGTCTTTGAGGATCCCACAGACCACACGTCCCAACTTATGTGGACGGTCTTGCCCCAAGGATTTAGGGATAGCCCTCACCTGCTTGGTCAGGCACTGGCCCAAGATTTAGGCCACTTCCCAAGTCCAGGCACTCTGGTCCTTCAGTATACTGATGATTTACTTTTGGCTACCAGTTTGGAAGCCCCGTGCCAGCAGGCTACTCTAGATCTCTTGAACTTTCTAACTAATCAAGGGTACAAAGTGTCTAGGTCGAAAGCCCAGCTTTGCCTACAGCAGGTTAAATATCTAAGCCTAATCTTAGCCAGAGGGACCAGAGCCCTCATCAAGGAATGTATACAGCCTATACTGGCTTATCTTCACCCTAATACATTAAAACACCTGTGGGGGGGTCCTTGGAATCACCAGCTTTTGCTAACTATGGATCCCTGGATACAGCAAGATAGCCAGGCCCCTCTATACTCTAATTAAGGAATCCCAGAGGGCAAATACTCATCTAGTAGAATGGGAACCAGGGGCAGAAACAGCCTTCAAAACCTTAAATCAGGCCCTAGTTCTTCAGACAGGACAAAACTTCTCTTTATATGTCACAGAGAGCAGGGACAGCTCTTGGAGTCCTTACTCACACTCGCGGGACAACCCTACAACCAGTGGCATACCTAAGTAAGGAAATTGATGTAGTAGCAAAAGGCTGGCCTCACTGTTTATGGGTAGTTGTGGCAGAGGCCATCTTAGTGTCAGAGGCTATCAAAATACTACAAGGAAAGGATCTCACTGTCTGGACTACTCATGATGTAAATGACATACTGGGTGCCAAAGGAAGTTTATGGCTATCAGACTACATAGGCGGTTGCCTACGTAGATACCAGGTGGTCCTTGAGGGACTGGTGCTTCATATATGTAGGTGCATGGCCCTTAACCCTGCCACTTTTCTCCCAGAGGATGGGGAACCAATCAAGCATGACTGCCAACAAATTATAGTCCAGACTTATGCCACCCGAGATGATCTCTTAGAAGTCCCCTTAGCTAATCCTGACTTTAACCTATATACCGATGGAAGTTCATTTGTGGAGAATGGGATATGAAGGGCAGGTTATGCCATAGTTAGTGATGTAACCATTCTTGAAAGTAGCCTCTTTCCCCAGGGACCAGTGCCCAGTTAGCAGAACTAGTGGCACTTACCCGAGTCTTAGAACTGGGAAAGTGAAAAAGAATAAATGTGTATATAGATAGCAAGTATGCTTATCTAATCCTACATGCCCATGCTGCAATATGAAAAGAGAGGGAGTTCCTGACCTCTGAAGGAAACACCCAATAAATACCACAAGGAAACTGTGGAGTTACTACATGCAGTGCAAAAATCAAAGGAGGTGGCAGTCTTACACTGCCAAAGCCATCAAGAAGAGAAAGGAGAGGGGAGAACAGCAGCATAAGTGACTGGCAGAGGCAGGGAAAGACCAGCAAGAAGGAAAGAGAGAAAGTGACAGAAAGTCAGAGAAAGAGAGAGAGAGGAAGAAACAGAGAGACAAAGAGAAGGAGACAGAGAGAGGAAGAGACAGAGAGACAGAAAGTCAAAGAGGGAGTCAGAGAGAGAGAGAGAGAGAGTAGTAAAGAAAAAACAGTGTACCCTATTCCTTTAAAAGCCAGGGTAAATTTCTGTCTACCCAGACAAGGCATATTCTTCTTATGTAGAACTTCAACTGATATCTACCTCGCAGACAGTTCACAAGAAATAATGAAATCTATCCTTACTCTACAATCCCAGATAGACTCTTTGGCAGCAATGACTCTCCAAAACTGCTGAGGCCTACACCTCCTCACTGCAGAGAAAGGAAGACTTTGTACCTTCTTGGGGGAAGAGTGTTGTTTTCACACTAACCCATCAGGGACAGTATGAGATGCCACCCGGCATTTACAGGAAAAGGCTTCTGAAATCAGACAACTCTTTTCAAACTCTTATACCAACCTCTGGAGTTGGGCAACATGGCTTCTCCCCTTTCTAGGTCCCATGACAGCCATCTTGCTGTTACTCACTTTTGGACCCTGTATTTTTAAACTTCTTGTCAAATTTCTTCCTCTAGAATTGAGGCCTTCAAGCTACAGATGGTCTTACAAATGGAACCCCAAATGAGATCAACTAAAAATTTCTACCGAGGACCCCTGGACCAACCCACTGGCCCTTCCACTGGCCCAAAGAGTTCCCGTCTGGAGGATACTACAACTGCAGGGCCCCTTCATTGCCCCTAGCCAGCAGGAAGTAGCTAGAGCGGTCATTGGCCAAATTCCCAACAGCAGTTGTGATGTTCTGTTTAGACGGGGAATTGAGAGGTGACAACCTGGTAGCAGCCCTTGTTCGCTCTTGGTGACTCCTTAGCCTCGCTATCTGCTCTGGCTGTGCTCAAGGAGCCCTTCAGCCTGCCACTGCACTGTGGGGGCCCCTCTTTGGGGATAGCCGAGGCCAGAGCCAGCTCCCTCTGCTCACAGGGAGGTGTGGAGGGAGAGATGCAGGTGGGAGCCAGGGCTGCTCATGGCGCTGGTGGGCCAGCACGGGTTCTGGGTGGGTGTGAGCTTGGCAGGCCTTGCACTCGGCACAGGGCCTACTGGGCTTGATTAGGGGATGAGCTCCCTCTGGGCTGCTGGAGTGCCCGGGCTAGGTGCCGCAAAGTCCCGTGATGAGTGCCATTGAGATGTGCCATTGAGAAGCTGGGCTTCTGCGTCACGTGGGGACTTGGAGAATGTTTCTGTCTAGCTCAATGATTGTAAATGCACCAATCAGCACTCTGTGTCTGGCTAGAGGTTTGTAAATGCACAAATCAGCACTCTGTGTCTAGCTAAAGGTTTGTAAATGCGCCAATCAGTGCTCTGTGTCTAGCTAATCTGGAGGGGACTTGGAGAACTTTTGTATCCAGCTAAAGCACTGTAAACACACCAGTCAGCACTTTGTGTCTAGCTAAAGGATTGTAAATGCACCAGTCAGCCCTCTGTCAAAATGGGCCAATCAGCTCTCTGTAAAATGGACCAATCAGCAGGACAAGGATGGGGCCAGATAAGGGAATAAAAGCAGGCCACCCAAGCCAGCAGTGGCAATCTGCTCTGGTCTTCCTCCACACTGTGTAAGCCTTGTTTTTTGCTCTTTGCAATAAATCTTGCTACTGCTCACTCTTTGGGTCCATGCCACCTTTATGAGCTGTAACACTCACCATGAAAATCTGCAGCTTCACTCCTGAAGTCACAGAGACCATTAAGCCACCAGAAGAAAGAAACTCCAGACACATCTGAACATCTGAAGGAAAAAACTCTGGACACACCACCTTTAAGAACTGTAACACTCACTGCAAGGGTCCACAGCTTCATTCTTGAAGTCAGTGAGACCAAGAACCCACCAATTCCTGACACATGATCTACGTCCATGTAAGGTGGGGTGGCTCAGGCTGCTGGTCCAGGCAAGCAAGTGCTCCAAATACTGGAATTTCTGCCTGCCGGTGGAGCAGAAAGGGCCCTACTGCACTATGTTCTCAGGGGAGCAGATGGCAGCACTCAGTGTGGCACACACAGATTAATTTCCAATTACCAAGCTGACTGGTTGCAAGACTCACCACCCTAAAGAAACTGCAGCTGTAGCAGTTTCCTCCTGCCCCAGTCTTGCAATGGGGGAGAGCACAATTCCAATACCTATTGCAGAGGCACTTTCCACAGTTCTGGCTGTGGAAGCCCCTGCACCACTCCAGATGCTCCAATCTCTGACCTGAGACTAAAATGAAATGTCTATGCAGCCACGTTGCCAGGTCACCAAACAGTGACTGATTTTGTATGTGTCCTGATTAAAAATTGCATTCTACTCCCAGTTCCAGGTCTGGGAAAATGTCTGCAGCTTATCCCTGTGTCATTTCCTCACAACATCCCCAGGCCTCTCCCCATGTTAGCTACAGGGCTTGGAACTAACAAAACAAGGTGCTATGTCTCAGCCCGGGTTGCTTGGATCCCCAGGAGAAAGGTGTGTCACAGAGGGAGGCTCTCTGCCTCTCACGTAATGGGGCTCAACTCGCTTTTGTTAGCTGGATGCTGTCACAGGGGCTGTTAGCCTCTGTGTTCCTTCCTGGGATCTGAGGTGTCCTACACCATTCTGGTGGATTCCCACTTTCCTTTGTAAATTAAAGCTTGCAGAGTTGATCTTTATGCACTATCTTGCTACTTCCAAGTGTCTGAGGCAAGTTGAAAGTCTCTAATATGCCATCTTGGGGAAATGACTTTAAAAAAAGTAGAGACAAAGCTGCTAGAATGGAGGGCAGTGGCACAATAGTAGCTCACTGCAGTTTCCAACCCCTGGGCTCAAGTGATCCTCCAAATCTTAGGTAATTTAGAACCTATGCACATATAGGTCAGCTGAAAACTGTATTTCTTCTCAAAGTGAATAACTTCAATTTAATCATGTGAAAACATCAGACAAATATTCTCAAATTGAAGAACATTATAAAAATGTAACTGTCTTCTATTCTTTGAAACTGTCAATGTCATAAAATACCAAAATATATAAATAAATAAATTCTTAAACATTAAAGGGGACCAAAGTCATGACAACTTAATATAACAAAGGATTTTGGATTTTCTTTTGCTCAACATTCATCAATGGATATTGGTGAAGTCACAATAAATTCTTGCATCAATATTAATTTTTTTTGATGGTTGTACTGTGGATATGTTTGTGGGAAATAAAGATTAAAGAGTTTATACTAAAATGACATTATGTCTGGAAATTGCTCTTGAATGGTTCAGAGAAAAGTTTTTTACTTATCTATTTATCTATCTAGAAAAAAGATAAAGCAAATATAATAAGGTTTGGAGAATCTAGGTGAAAAGTACCAAGGAATTCTATACACTGTTCTTTTAAGTTTTCTATGAACCAGAAACAATTTAAAAAATATAAATAATGATAAGTGTAATTAGCATATAAATATTTTCTCAGAACTACAATAGTTCCTTTTTCATTAACAATTATCTACATTTCTTCAAAATTTTTCTATTTTATTCTTCCATTCTTTATTTTGTTTAATAAGAGATACCAAATAGTAGTCTGCAATACAATGGTAAATATTATTTATAATAAATAATATAAAAAATATGTTCAAATATTGCAGGAAGTCAGGGACCCTGAACATAGGGACTGGCTGAAGCCATGGCAGAAGAATGTAAATTGTGAAGATTTCATGGATATTTATAAGTTTCCAAAATTAATACTTTTATAACTTCTTATGCCTGTCTTTACTTTAATCTCTGAACATAAATTGTGAAGATTTCATGGACATTTATTAGTTCCCCAAATTAATACTTTTATAATTTCTTAATGCCTGTCTTTACTGCAGTCTCTGAACATAAATTGTGAAGATTTCATGGACATTTATTAGTTCCCCAAATTAATACTTTTATAATTTCTTATGCCTGTCTTACTTTAATCTCTTAATTCCATCATCTTTGCAAGCTGAGGATGTATGTGTTAACTGCACAAATTGTTTGTAAAACATGTGTGTTTGAACAATATGAAATCAGTGCACCCTGAAAAAGAACAACATACCGGCAATTTTCAGAGAACAAGGAAAGATAACCATAAGGTCTGACTGCCTGTGGAGGTCGGGCAGAATAGAGCCATATTTTTCTTCTTGCAGAAAGCCTATAGATGGATGTGTGAGTGGGAGAAACATCGCTGAATTCTTTTCCCAGCAAGGAATATTAATAATTGAGACCCTGGGGAAGGAATGCATTCCTGGGGGTAGGTCTATAGACGGCCACTCTGGGATTGTCTGTCTTATGCGGTTGAGATAAGGACTGAAATACGCCCTGGTCTCCTGCAGTGTCCTCAGGCTGACTAGGATTGGGAAATCCCAGTCTGGTAAATTCCAGTCAGAGGGTTGTCTGCTCTTGAACCCTGTTTCCTGTTAAGATGTTTATCAAGAAAATGCATGCACAGCGAGTGGGAAACAGACCCTCATCAGTAATTCTAATTTTGCCTCTGCCTTGTGATCTTTTATTGCCCTTTGAAACATGTGATCTTTGTGACTTACTCCCTGTTCGTACACCCCTGTCGTTTTAGAGTCCCTAATAAAAACATGCTGGTTTTGCAGCTCAGGTGGTCATTGTGGAACCTGCTGATATGTGATGTCGCCCCTGGTGGCCCAGCTGTAAAATTTCTCTCTTTATACTCTTTCTCTTCATTTCTCAGACAGCCAACACTTAGGGAAAATAGAAAAGAACCTACATTGAAATATTGGGGGCTGGTTCCCCCGATGTTCAAAATTTTTAAAAAGAAAGTTATTGAAATGTATAAACAGAAATGCAATTATAAATAATTTCAAGAAATTTATATGTAAGTAGGTATAACATTTTTACTCACATTCATTATTTATAGGATGTTTGGACTATAGGGAACTGATTGCATTTTATACAAAAAAACTAAAACCTTGGTAAATTAAGTGTGTAAGTTCACATAACTGGGGAATGGCAGAATTGTAAATACAGCCTAGATTTCTGGACTGTACTGTGTGGTGTGGTGATTATAATTTGGCACTTTGCCAGTTATTGGCTAGCTTTGACTCCATGAATCAGAAATTCTCTCTTATGAATTAGTATGGCTGAGTGGTTTAGAGAACAAGATAGATGCCAAGGAGACTTTTGGTTCTAGAACCATCTTTGTGGCTTACTGACTGTGTGGCTTTGGGGAAATCTCTTCCAGCTCTGATTTTCAGTGTAACTATATCTTCCTGAAAATTTTACTTATTACAACAAAAAGTAATAAGAAATCTTAATATTAAAGCAAAAATAAATTTAAAACATCTATATCTATGCCATAAATATAGCTTTATAGTTTAGATAAGTCCTTTGCTTTTCAAAATCAGTTCAAATCTGACTATTAAATTTTCAGATATACAAACAATGCTTATAGGAATATAAATTAGTATATATGTTCTGAAGGATAATATAACAATACATCTTTAAACCTAAGTTATTTGCATAAAGTTTTTCTAAGTTAATGACTAGAAAAGCATCATAAGAAAATAATCAATTAATTATTAAAACTTACAGATACAAGGATAGTCCACCTTAATGCTAAGTAAATAAAAAACCTTAAAGTCCATTAATAGTGGATTAATTAAATATACTATATTTATAGAATGGAATAGAATATAGACATAAAATATAACAATATTTCTCAAGTATGTGTTCAGAAACATTGATGCTTGGAAAGAATCCTATGAAAAAAATAAGTATTTAAGACCAGCAAATTATATTCCTTCTAAAAATAGGAAACTTATAGATAACTTAAGGTCTTGTGGTATGGGGTTATCAGGATATTGTATGATAAATGCTGTTGTAGAATATTTAATGATGTGGCAAATATTTGAGAGGCATAGTTAATTAAAATATGTATTCTTAAAATATATATTGTATATAAAATTGTATGTATATGTGTACATAACTACACATAAATGTATATATGCACATTTATACATATATATGTAAAATTATGATTATATATGACAAAAATTAATCTTGCATTAAGAAACTAGAAATAAAAATATTTTGCCTATGTTTAACATTTTAAAGACTTGCACAATGTAAATAAATTGCACACTTCATTCCAAATATTTTATTTATGTTACCAGATGTTCACATCTTTATCTTTTTGCTCTCTGGTTCTTTATTTTGCCATCTTTTTTTTTTTTTTTTTTAAGATTCCACATCATAAAATCAACTGCTTAGTGTTATTTTGGAACTCAACTGAAAAAATTCAGTGTTTCTTCCTTCAAACATTCTTTTCTCTGTTTTCACAGTGGCATATTGCACATCTGGTTGATTTCATCTCACCTCTCCAACCTCCACGTATGTAGCCTCACCTCTCCTACATGTGGTTGTATTTCTACAACATGTTGCCAGACATTGCTGCCAAAATAATCTTGCAAATGCATTGCTTTGGCCACATCACTTCCATCTTCAAATCCTTCAACAATGGCACTTCTTTGCATATAAAATTCAAATTATTCACATACATTTCAAATAGACTTTATCTGCACATACATATAAACCATATCTCTCATCTATCCTCTTTTACTTACTGCTTTTTGCTGCATGATATGTCCAAATACTTAAAAATAATTTTGTTTATGTTAATGTTACTTTAAATACTTTTCTCTTTAAAAAAAATTTGTCTTTGCTTTTCACTAAGTGATTTCTTAAAATTTTATGATTCCTGAATGTTTACTTAAGGGAAGAAAGAAAGTACTCTAATATTTGTTGAATGCCAGTTATAGACAGCACAACAAACATGTTGATTTAACCACATGTCTAAGTTAAAGTACAAACATTTCATAAGCTAGGAATTAAAGATATTCTGATGAATTCTACTTTATATCATTTTCTTAATTCCTACAAACTATTTGACCATCATTTTATTGCTGAACATTTGTGCAATTTTATTTTTGATAAATGAACTAAGTAGTAGATGACTATGCTTTTACTATCTCCCACATGAATTCACTAATATTTTATTTTACACTTTATTTTAGAAACAGTCTCACTGTCACTCAGGCTGGAGTAAAGTGGTGTGATCATAGTTCGCTGCAGTCTTGAACTTCTGGGCTCAAGTGACCCTCCCACCTCATCCTCCTGAGTAGCTGGGACTACACACCAAACCCTGTGCCCATCTAATTTTTAATTGTTTTTTGTAGAGAGTGTGTCTTGCTATGTTATCCATGATGGTCTCAAACTCCTGGGCACCAGCAATCCCCTGCCTTGGCCTCCCGCAACATTGGGATTACAGGCATGAACCACCATGCCTGGCCCATTGTTATTTATTTTTTAAAGCTAAACTCTATAAGGATTTATTTTAGTTGTTTTTTCTCAGGGGGTTAAATGTCTCCTACTAACTCTGACAGAAGGTTATAAACTTGTTATTGTATTAAGTCAGGGAAGTTAGTATCAGTGAAAGAACAAAAAATTCTGCCATTTACAATCAACATATTGCAGAAGAAAGAACAAGTTAAAACAAAAAAAAATTTAGAAAGAGCTTAATCCTTTAAACAGAAGTCTATCCTTTTCCTAGAAGAATTGTCCACCATATATTAAAATATCCAATAATCAGTCATGCATGGTGGTTCATGCCTGTAATCCCAGTACTTTGGAAGGCGGAGGAAGGCAGGTCAAGATCACTTGGAGGTCAAGAGTTTGAGATCAACCTGGCTGACAGTGCAAAACCCCGTCTCTACTAAAAATACAAAAATTAGCTGGGCATGGTGGCGCACCTGTAATCCCAGCTTCTCAGGAGGCTGAGACATGAGAATCGCTTGAGCCCACAAGGCAGAGTTTGCAGTGAGGCAAGATTGTGCCACTGCATTTCAGCCGAGGTGCAAAGTGAGATGGTCAAAAAAAAAAAAAAAAATCAAAGAATTAAATTTTTAAACAATTGTAATACATGTACATAAATACAAAGACAATAAAACCATAGCCCAATATTTTATTTTATCATCTTTTATGACATTTAATTGCTTTCTTGATATGCTTCTCAGTTTGAGGCTCTCTATTCTATACCAGATTCAAAGAATAATTTGAATCTCATTTGTTAAAATATTGTATTTATTGGTGATCAAAAGCCCACCTATACTAGTGTACTAGTTACCCAAGCAGCTATTAAAAAACACCACAGACTGGGTGGCTTAAACAAAAAAAAATATATTGTATCACTATTACAGAAGCTAGAAATTCCAAATCAAGACAACAGCAGGTCTGGTTTCTCCTGAAGCTTGCTCCTTGGTTTACAGATGACCATCTTGTAGCTGTGTCCGCATATAGTCTTTTCTCTGTGCTCACACATCCCTGATGTCTCTTTGTGTGTCCAAATGTTCTCTTCTTAAAAAGACTCCGGTCAGATTAAATCAGGACCCACCCCAGTGGCTTCATTTTTACTTAATCACCAGTTTAAAGGCCCTATATAAAAATACAGTCACATTCTGAGGTCCTGGAGACTGGAACTTCAACATCTGAATTTGAGGGAGACATAATTCAACTCAAAATAACTGGGAACACCACTACCATTAAAATATTAACCTATCTAGGACTTTTACTTTCTCTGAGATTAGTTGTTTCAAAGTGATGTTAAGACTGAAATTCACGAACTTATACATGTTATCTATGACTCTGAGGCAAGAATATTAGTTTCTACAGGAACTATTATATTCTTAGTTATGAAACGATTATTGCCAAATCCTCTGATATTAAGAAATTAATTCAAGCTTTTCTTGTTTTTATTTTTTAAGATTCTCTTATCCACTTTGATTTGGTGAACTTCCAACCCTAGCAATGGCACCAAAGTGGTAGAGATTGGTGCAAAGCTTTTCTCTTCTGATATGGTTTGGATCTGTGTCTCCACCCAATCTCATGTTGAATTGTAATACACAGTGTTGTAGATGGGGCCTAGTGAAAGGTACTTACATCATGGGGGTGGAATTCTCATGAGTGGTTTAGCACCATCTTCTCTTGGTACTATCCTCGCATTAGGGAGTGAGTTCTTGTGACATCTGGTTGTTTAAAAGTGAATCTCATCTCCTCCTTCCTTGTTCTGTCTTGCTCCTGCTCCCACCCTGTAAGACAGCTCCCACTTTGTCTTCTGCTGTTAAGTATAAGCTCCCTGGAGGCTCCCCAGCAGCAGATGCCAGCATGCTTCCTCTACTGCCTACAGAACCATAAGCCAATTAAACCTCTTTTCTTATAAATTACCCCTTCTCAGGGATTTCTTTATAGCAATGTGAGAACAGCCTAATACTGAAAATTAGTATCAAAAAGTGGGGGCATTGCTATTAAGACACCTGAATATATGGAATCAGTTTTGGAATTGGGTAACAGGCAGAAGTTGGAAGAGTGTGGAAGGCTCAGAAGAAGACAGGAAGCTGAGGAAAAGTTTAGAAGTTCCTGGAGACTGGTTAAATGGTTGTGACCAAAATACTGATAGTGATATGGATAGTGAAGTCCAGACTGAGGAGATCTCAGACAGAAATGAGAATTTATTGGGAATTGGAGCAAAGGTTACTTTGAGAAGTATGCCTTAGAGAAGAAGTTGGCTGCATTGTGTCCGTGCCCTAGTGATCTGCAGAATTTGAACTTGAGAATGATGATTTAGGGTATCTGGTGGAAGAAATTTTTAGCAGCAAAGTTTTCAAGATGTGTCCTGGTTGCTTCTAAAAACTTATTCTCATATGTGTAAGCAAATAAATGACCTAAAGTTTGAACTTATATTTAAAGGGGAGGCAGAGCATAGCAGTTTGGAAAATTTGCAGTCTGGCCATGTGGTAGAAAAGAAAAACCCACTTTCAGGGGAGGAATGGTAGAAGCAGGTTGCAGAAACTTTCATGAGTAAAAGCAGCCAATGCTAATAGGAAGACAATAGGCAAAGATCTTGAATACTTTTCAGAGACCCTCATGACAGCCCTTCTCATCGCAGGCCCAGAGTCCTAGGAAGGAAGTAAGCTTTCATAAGCAAGGCCCAGAGCCCCACTGTCCTGTGCAGCCTTAGGACACTGTTCCCTTCTTTCCAGCTGCTCCAGCTCCAGTCATAACTGAAAGGGTCTCAGGTACAGCTTGGGCTGCTGCTTCAGAGGGTGCAAGCCATAAGCCTTGGCAGCTTTCATGTAGTGTTAAACCTGCCAGTACACAGAAGGCAAGAGTCGAGGCTTGGGAGCCTCCACCTAGATATCAGAGGATGTATGGAAAAGCCTGGATGTCCCAGCAGATGCCTGCTGCAGGGGCGGAGCCCTCATGGATAACCTCTACTATGGCAGTGCAGAGGGGATATGTGGGATGGGAGTCCCCACACACAGTCCCCACTAGGGCATCACTTAGTGGAGTTGTGAGAAGAGGGTCAGTATCCTCCAGACCCCAGAATGGTAGATCCACCAGCAGTTTGCATCCTGTGTCTGCAAATGCCACAGGCACTCAACGTCAGCCCATAAGGACGGCCATGGCGGTTGAACCTTATAAAGCCACAGGTGAGGAGCTTCCCAAGTCCTTGGGAGCCTACCCCTATATCAGTGTACCCTGGATGTGGAACATAGAGTCCAAAAAGGTTATTTTGGAGCTTTAATGTTTAATGACTACCCTGATGGGTTTTGAACTTGCATGGGGCCTCTGGACTCTTTTATTGGCTGATTTATCTCTTTTGGGATGGGGTATTTACCCAAAGCCTCCATTGTATCTTGGAAAATACTGACTTGGTTTTTATTTTCCAGGCTCATAGCAGAAGGGACCAGCCTTCTCTCAGATGAGACTTTGGACTTTTGAGTTAATATTGGAATGAGTTAAGATTTTGGGAAGTCATGATTGTGTTTTACAATGTGAGAAGGATGTGAGATTTGGGGTGCATGGTTTGGATCTGTGCTCCCACCAAATCTCATGTCAAAATGTAATCTCCAGTGTTAGAGGTGCGGCCTGGTGGGAGGTGATTGGATCATGGGGTGAATTCTTTATGAATCCTTCAGCACCATTTCCCGTTGGTACTATTCTTATGATAGTGAGTGAGTCCCCTTGAGATCTGGTTGCTTAAAAGTGTGTAGCACCTCCCACCTTATTCTCTGTCCCTCTCTTGCTCCTAGTCCCACTGTGTAAGATGGCCTGCTTCCACTTTGCCTTCTACTGTAAATATAAGTTCTTTGAAGCTTCTCCAGAAACAGATGCCACCATGCTTCCTGTACAACCTGCAGGACTGTGAGCACATTCAGTCTCTTACAAATTACATAGTCTTAGGTATTTCTTTATAGCAATGGAGGAACAGCTTAATATACCTTCACATCCTTCTCATATTGTCAGTCCAGCAGGGAAAACTTAAAAGACTGTTTAGCACAGAGAAAAATGAAATAATTTTAAAAATAAAGTTGTATTCTTAGTGATGCTTCATCTTTGCATGTAGAATTAAAAAAAAAAAAACAACTTTTGACAGTTAGTATAATGCCCACTTTTTAAACATAGATAAAAGATGTATGCAAGAATCTATTTCCCAAAGGTTTTTGTTTGGGGCTGTTTGGGGACATTTTTATTCATCCTGAATGTGTAGTGGGTTCTTGGTTGCACGCAATAGATAGCAACTCTGGAAATTTTCAGCAAATAAATTATTCATTTCACAGAATTGAGGCTGAGAACTTGGCTCAGAAGCAAAGCACAGTTTATGGGTTGCTGATACTAGTAATTATGCAGCCAATTTGCTGCAGCTATAGGCTTTACCAATACTCCTGTTGCTGCCAAAACTGTTCTAGCACCCCAAAAGTTCCTACAATAGTCTTCCTTCCACTGTCCCTGCCTGGAGACCACATGTTCAATATTTCACATTTCTGGCAGGTATATCTTAGTGATGCAGCTTTGGACAACTACTAACAAGATGAAGAAGGATGTAGTTCCTTTATGATCCACAGTGGAAGCCAACACTGGAAGTCACCATTTTACCAGGCGGCCACATGGTTGATGAGTAATTCCACACAAGGAACGTACTCTAGGGAGGCAAGTTTTATGATGAGAGGCTTGGATATGGGGAGGCTTAACGTTTGTTAAAATGTCTAATAAGTTCTCCTTATGGGTCTAGGGACATGAAAGGGAAACTCTCTAAGTTCAATGAATTTCAAACCAAAATTTTGGGAAAAAATCCAAATCTTAATTTACAGAAAATAAAAGGGTTATGTGTTGTTGGCATTTCAAAAGAGTAATTTTTGATGATTTCTGAAAATTAAGTTTTACCTCAAGTAATAAGTAGATTCTAGATGTAGCATAGTTGTCTTAGTCTATTCAGGCTGCCATAACAAAATACCACAAAGTGGGTGGCTTTCGAACAACAGACATTTATTTCTCACAGTTCTGAATGCTGGGAACTTCAAGATCAAGGCACTGGTAAATTTGGAGTTCAATGGCAAATGGCACCTTCCCTTCCCTTCCCTCTGTGTCCTCATTTGGTGGAAGGGACAGCTCTCTGAGGTCTTTCATAAGGGCACAATTTCATTTATGAGGGCTCCACCCTCATGATCTAATCACCTCCCCAACTTCACCTCTTAATACCATAACATTGATGACTAGGTTTCAAAATATAAATTTTAGGATGACACAAATATTGAGATTACAGAAGTAGTCTAATTGTAGAAAGAAAAGATTAATAATATTTTCTTGCTTTTCCCCAAATTTCAAAAAATCCTGGGACCAACTTCTGGCTTCATCAATAAACTCAGTGCCCTCAAAAATGGATTCGGACCTGAAAATCTTGATTAAAGTGTTTTGGGACTCCTGTGATCCTAGATACATATAGGCTTAACAGACAAATCCTGCTGGTCGCTATACAAAGGCTGCCCGAGTTTAAGTACACCAAATAATCAGTAAAATAAATTATTACTATCTGTACTTAGATAACTAACATTTAACTACATTTATGTAGGTTTTTGTGGTTATTGTTGAGAAATTCCAAAATGAGGAAATAACCGAATAACAATATAATGGATAACCATTTACCCAACAACCAGAATGAAAAGTTAGTACAATTTGGTTATACTTGTTTCATCTGTTTTTATACAACCAATAACACATCCTTTAGATAAATTTGAAGTCCTTCCCTCAAATCTAGTCATTTTCTTTTCCCTTGAATTAAACATGATTATTAACTTAATATGTTTACTTATAATTTTTTAATACATTTGAATCTACATTATATGCATTCTTGAAGAGTATTTAGAATTTTTGCGTGTTTTGTTATAAATATACATATATGGTACCATATGATTTTGTATTGTCTTATCATTTTATAAGTTGCTTATCATTTTGCTTTGAGACTTATTTTTTATACATTATTTATATTATTATAACTGATATTCTATATCACATCTTATAAATATAAGATATTTTACTTACCCAGTATTAATGAACTTTTTTTTTTTGTTTCTACTAGTAAAACAGAAATGAACACCTGTACATATCTTTTTGTGCACATGTATGAGAATTTTCTGGAAATGTAAATTCTAGGTTGCAAGGCATGCACATTTTTTTTTGTACTAGGTAATTGCAAATTATTTCTCCTTCTGTATTTTAAAAATAAGAATCTTCAAAGACAAACTTCATTTTTCTTGTTAGTGAAACTTTTAGACATAAAAAGTTCTTTTCATGTCACAAAGACAAAACTTTCTAACATGTTCAAATATAAGCTAAAATTTTTTTTGCAGGTTTTTGTAATCATTTTATTTTCCAATTTGTTCATTTTTCTTTACAAACTAATTTGTTATATGACTGGAGCCTTTATTCAGAATTCTGGGAAAACTACTAAATCATAAAAATTAAAGACAGATTTTCTCCTGGAAAATCTGAACAAATTGGCAGAATCAGAAACATTTTTACAAAAGTTTGGGAGAACAAAGCCTCATTAAAATTCCTAAAATTAGACAAATAAAAATCTTAGTCATGAGTTCTGAGATATTTTGAGGATTTCAGTAGGACAGAGTATAGGATTATATAAAAAATTATCATTAATTAGATTTGAAAAAGAATTTTCACCATGACTCCTACTTGGGGATGTGTGTGTGTGTGTGTATGTATAAATATAAATATAGATTCATATATTTTATCCAATATTTTCATGAGATTTTTTTCTTATTTATTCAGGTAAAGGCTTTTTATTTTATCCAACTTTTTCTATTTGACCAAGAACTGGGAGGAGGGGAGGAAGTAACAATTCGGTTTCGCCCATATTTATGCTGGATTCAGAAAAAAATAAAATAAAAAAATAAGCTACCTTACAAAATAGATGACTTACTGAGTTTAGTTATCTAATAAAAGATGTTGGGTAAAGTTTCCCAACATCTTTTATTAGATAACTAAACTCAGTAAAGAGATCTTTACCACTGGGAAACTATAGTCAGTTAGGATTTATTTTCCATCTCTTTTTCTTCTTCCTCATGAAATGATTTTCTAAATAAACATTTTACAAAAACAGAGTGGATAAGTTAATTCCCACATTCTGGAAGACTTCTGGTTCTAAAATGATGTGTAGAAGTAAACTGGCTTCACTCTCCCCTACAGAAAACCAAAAGCAAATATACAGTGCCAAACTTATCAACAGTAATATGCCAAAACTAAAATATGAGGAGACAGCTCCCTGGGCCACAGAGAACTGGAAAAACTTTGAGCAGATGGTAAGAGAATTGGGTTTCCATATCCATGATCCTCTTGACCTCAATCTGCCCAGCACTAAGTACCCAGCAAATTGCCCCCCACCCCCTACCAACTTACAGTTTCTACACTAGAAAAGGTGAGATTGAGGTTGACAATCAGCTTTGCTACCATCTTGATTTCCGTGGAAGGATACTTTTCCTTGGTGGGACATCTGTCTCTGCTTCAATTCATAGGAAGCATCAGCAGTGTTTGAAGGGAGAAATATTCCTGAAGTCTTCCAGAGACAAAGGTAGGACGTGAGACTGCCATCGTCAGCCCTGGAAACTTTGCTCTTGTAACTTGGCCAAACGAGATGTCAAATCAGAGTGACTGTTTGGCAGCACCATGCTGGGCATGAATTTCTAACCAGCCTTTCCATACTACTGAGCTATCAACTTTGAGATAGGATGGGCAGCACTCTGATTGTTTACTAGAATCAAGGCAAACCTGGGCTTAAGTTGTCATCTAGTTCTGAAAAGAAGATAGTCATCTAGTTCTGAAAAGCAATTCAGAAAAAAAAGAAAGAAAATCAACAGGCAAATTGCAAAGTATCTCTAAGCTAATATATCCAATAAAAAATTAAAAACAGTCCAGATAGAGAAGATTGAAATAAATAAATGATCCTTCAACGCAAAGACACAGACATTGATTCACAAGAAACAACAGCAAAAAGAGAACTATCACTTCCCCAAATAGATAAAGGAAGGAACCAGTTACTGACCTTAACAAGACAGCAGTATATGATATGTATGACCAATATTTCAAACAGCAGTTTTAAGGAAATTCATTAATCTCTAAGATAACACAGGAGAGCAATACAGAAACTTATCAAAAATTTAACATTGATATTAAATTTAAAAAATCAAACAAATCTTGGAACTGAGAAATACATTTGGTGAACTGAAAAATTTATGAGAGGATCTGAATAGCAGAATGGATCAAGCAGAGGAAAGTATTAGAGATCTCAAAGACAGGCTGTTTGACAATACACAGTCAGAGGAGAAAAAAGAATGAAAAGGAACAGATTACCTACTAGATATAAAAATGTGCTCAAAATATTAAATTAAGAAATATTAGTGTTCAATTGAGAGCTGTGCAAGGGCAAAGGGTAGAGAGAATTTCAAAAGCAGCAAGGGGAAAGACATTAAAAAGCTTTAACTTGTTTGACAACAGACCTCTCAATAAAAACCCTAGATCCCAGGAAGGAGTGATATAACATTTTCAAAATGCTAAAAGAAAAAACTGCCATCCAATAATATTGTATCCAGCAAAGCTATCCTTCAAATATGAAGGAAAGGTAGGGAAAACAAAAAGCTGTGAGAATTCATACCACCAGATCAGTCTTGCAAGAAGTGCTAAAGGGAGTTATTTAATCTGAAACAAAAAAAGCACTAGTGTAAAAAAGAAAACATTTGGAGGTGTAAAATCCACTGTAAAATTAAGCACATAGACAAACTCAGAATGCTCTAATACTATAATCATGGTGTGAATTCCAGTCATAAGTTTGGTATGAAGCCCAAAAGACAAAGTCCTAAAAAATAATTATAGGTAGAAAAATCTGTTAAGAGAAAGGCTATATAAACATATCTAAATTGAGAAAATTTAAAGTCAAAATGTGGGAGATGTTATTAAAATGTAGAGTCTTTTCATTTACTAGTCATTTCTATTATTTTGTTTATGATCTAAAATAAATTATCATCTCTTTAATTTAACTTGTTATATCTATAAGATGTATTTTATAAGCCTTACAGTAACAACAATGCAAAAAGTTATATCTATTCACTAAGAATAAAAAGCCACAAATTAAAACACACTACTGGAGAAAATCACTTAACCACTAAGGAAGCCAGTAAGAAAAAAGAAGGGAAAAGAAAGAAAGGAAGAGGAGAGTTACAAAACAACAAAAATAAGCAAAATAATGACAGAATTAAGTCCTTATTTATCAATGGTAATACTGAATGCAAATAAACTCAATTTTTCAATTAAAAGGCATAGAATGGTTGAATGGAATTTTTAAAAAAAGACCCACTATATGCTGTCTACAAGAAACCCACTTTGCCTATAAAGATATGTACAGTTTGAAAGTAAAGAGGTGGGAAAAGATATTTCATGCAAATAGAAACCAAAAGAGGTCATATGTGCTATACTCATATCCAATAAAATACATCACAAATCCAAGATTGTAAAAAGAGATTAAAAGATTACTACATAGAGAAAGGAGTCAATCTAGCAAAAGAATATAACAATTATAAATATGCATCCAACACTGGAGCTCCCAGATATATAAAGCAAACACTAATAGATTTAAAGGGAGAGATACACTGAAATACAATAGCAGAGGAGTTTAACACTCCACTCTCAGTAATGGACAGATCGTTCGGACAGAAAATCAGCAAAGAGACGTCAAAGCTAAACTACACACTAGACTAAATAGGCCTAATGGACATTTACAGAACATTTCATCCAGCTGCTGCAGGATACACATTCTTTTCATCAGCACATGGAACATTCTTCAGAATAGACCATGTCTTAAGCCAAAAAATAAGTCCCAACAAATTCAAGAAAGTATAAACTATATTAAGTATTTTTTGTAGCCACGATGGAATAAAACCAGAAATCAACAATAACAGGAACTTTGGAAAATATACAAACACATAAATTAATGTGTTTCTGGCTGACCAATGAGTCAATGAAGAAATTATGAAGGAAATTAAATTTTTTTTTAAATAAGTGAAAATAGAAATAGAACATACCAAAACCTATGGGATACAGTAAAACTGAAGCTAAGAGGGCAATTTATAGCAACAAGCAGCTCTATCTAAAAAGCAGAAAGATTTTAAATAAACAACCTAACATGGCACTTCCAGGAGCTAGAAAAGTAAGAACAATCCAAACCCAAAATTAGTAGAAAGAAACAATAAAAATGAGAGCAAAAATAAATGAAATTGAAACTAAAAAATCCAGCAAATCAGTTAAACAAAAAGTCTGGTTTTTTGAAAAGATAAAAATGACAAATATTTTGCTAGACTAAGAAAAAAGAGAGAAGACACAAATAAATAAAATCAGAAATTAAACAGGACACATAACAAATGAGACAATAGAAACATAAAGAATCATTAGAAACTATTACTAACAGCTATACAGCAAAGAATTAGAAAACCTAGGAGAAATCTCACTCTGTTGCCCAGGCTGGAGTGCAGAAGCATCATCTCAGTTCACTGCAACCTCTTCCTCCCAGGCTTAAGTGATTCTCCCACCTCAGTCTCTCAAGTACTTGGCTACTTTTTTTTTTTTAGAGATGGGGTTTTGCCATGTTGCTCAGGTTGGTCCTGAACTCCTGGGCTCAAGTGATCGCCCTACCTCAGTCTCCCAAAGTGCTGGGATTATAAAAATGAGCCACAACACCCAACATAAATTATTTTACACATACAACCTACACAGATTGAATAATGAAGAATATAAAATCTGAACAAACCAATAATGAGTAATGAGATTGAAACTGCAATAAAAAGTCTTCCATGAAAGAAAAACTGAGAAGTTGATGGTTTCCTGCTGAATTACACAAAACATTCTTTAGAAAACTAATACCAATTCCACTCAAACTCTTCACAAAAATTAAAGAGGAGGAAAAGCTTCCAAATTTATTCTACCAGGCCAGCATCACCCTGATACAAAAACCAGAGAAAAATAAAACAACAACAAAAAACCACAGAACAATATTAGTGATGAATATGTTGGAAAAATTCTCAACAATATACTAGCTAACTGAATTTAACACCACATTAAAAATATTAATCATGACCAAGTAGGAATCATGGCAGGGATGCAAGGATGGTTCAACATACGCAAGTCAATAAATGAGATAATCACATTAACAAGACCAAGAACAATAAATATATGATTATTTCAATAGATGTCAAAAAAGCATTTGATAAAATTCAACATTGTTTATGATAAAATCCCTTAACAAGGTAAGCATAGACACAATATACCTAAAAATAATAAAGGCCATATATGACAAACCCACAGCTAACATCATGATGAGGAGTAGGGAAAAATTGAAGGCCTTTCCTCTTAAGATTTGGAAAAAGACAAGCATGTCCACTTTCATGACTTTTATTCAACTTAATACTGGAAGTCCTGGACAGAGATATTGGGGAAGAGAAAGAAATAAAGGGCATCCAAATAGGAAAAGAAATCGAATTAGTCTTGTTTGCAAATAATATGATGTTATACTTAGAGAAACCCAAAGAACTGTTAATAAAATGGAAACTATTAGAACTGATAAACAAATCCAGTAAGATTGCAGAATACAAAATCAACATACAAAAATCAATAGCGTTTATATAAGCCAACAGCACATAATCTGAAAAAGAAATCAAGAAAGCAATCCCATTTACAATAGCTACACAGAATATCAAATACCTAGGAATAAATTCAATCAAAGAAGTGAAAGATCTATACTACAAAACCTGTATAACACTGATGATAGAAATGGAAGATGACACAAAAGGAAAGATATTCCATGCTCATGGATTGGAAGAATCAATATTGTTAAAATGACCACACCACCTAAAGAAATTTATATATTCAATGCAATCTCCAAAAAATGTCAATGACATTCTTCATAAAAATAGAAAAGAATTCTAAAATTCATGTGGAATCAAAAAAGTACCCTGAATAGCCAAAGCAATTCTGAGCAAATACAACAAAACTGAAGGCATCACACTATCTAACTTCAAAATATACTACAAAGCTATAGTAACCAAATCACATGTTACTGATGTGAAAACTGACATATAGATCAATGGAATAGAGTAGAGAGCTCAGATATAAACCTATGCATTACAGTCAACTCGTTTTTGACACAGGTGCCAAGAACATTTAATGGAAAAAGGACAGCCTCCTCATTAAATGGTGTGGGGAAACAGAAAAATAACATATGCAGAAGAATGAAAAGACCCTTTTTATACATAATCATATATAAAAATCAAATCAAAATGGATTCAATATTTTAATTGAAGACCTATAACTATGAAAATACTAGAGGAAAACATTGGGGAAAAGATCCAGGACATTGGTCTTCGTAAAGATTTTGTGTGTAAGATCTCAAAAGCATAGGCAATCAAAGCAAAAATATACAATTAGGCTTACATCAAGCTAAAATTCTTCTGCACAGCAAAGGAAACAGTCAACAAAGTGAAAAGACAACCCATAAAATGGGATAAAATGTTCTCAAATTATCAATCTGACAAGGGATTAATAAGCAGAATATCTAAGGAGCTCAAATGATGCAATAGCAAAAAATAAATAATGCAATAAAACAATGAGGAAAAGATATGAATAGACATTTCTCAAAAGAAGACATATAAATGACAAAAAAATTATATTTTTAAAATGCTCAACATCACATATCATCAGAGAAATGCAAATTAAAACACAATGAAATAACATCTCACCCCGAGTATAATGCCTTTTATAAAAAATGAAATAACAGGTGCTGGCAAAGATGTGGAGAAAGGGGAATCTTAATACACTGTTGGTGGGAATGCAATTAGTACAGTCACTATGGAAAACTGTATGGAGGTTTCTCAAAAAATTTAAGACAGAACTATCATATGATACAGCATTTCCACTACTGAGTGTATATTCAAAGGGAAAAATCATAATATTGAAGAGATATCTGCACTTCCATGTTTTTTGCAGCGCTATTCACAATAGCGAAAATATGAAATTAATCTATGTCTGTCAATGGATTAATGGGTAAAGAAATGTGGTGTATTATTTAACCATAGAAAGAAGGAAATCCTGTCACTCGCAGCAACATGAATGGAGCTGGAGACCATTATGTTAAGTGAAATAAGACAAAGTCCGAAAGACAAATAGCAAATATCACATGTTCTCACTCATTTGGGAGAGCTAAAAAAAAAAAAAAAAAAAGTGGATCTTATGAGGATAGAGAGTAAATTGGAGGCTACCAAAGTCTGGGAAGTGTACTGGGGAGGGCAGGATGAAGAGAAGTTGATTAATGGGGTAAACATGCAATTTGATAGAAGATATAACACTTAGTGCTTGAGATATCAGTAGGGTGACTATAGTTTACAACATCTATTGTATATTTCAAAAATAGCTAGAAGAGAATAATTTGAATGTCTAGCATAAAGAAAAGACAAATATTTAAGGTGATAATTATTCCATTTACACGGATTTGATCTTTAGAAATTATAGGAATGTATTAAATTATCAATGTAGTACCAAAATATGTACATCTATTATGTATCAATGAAAAATTAATTTAAAAATTCTACATCCTTCTCCCTGGCTTTGCAGAGTTAAAGCAGGGAAGTAAGTTTAAGGATGTATGCACACACACACACGTGTGTGTGTGTGTGTGTGTGTGTGTGTGTGTGGTGGGGGAGGGTAGATGACTGGCTTCCTTCACTGCTCCCATACTGAAGTGGAAGAAATACTTTCTTACAGAGGAAAGATCCTACTTGGTTACTAGCCAAATATATTCAACACTCCCAGACAAGGAGTGTATTTGAGGTCTAGAGGGAGACTTCTCTAGGGGAGAGAAAAATGATTTTGTTAACGTAAAGAATAATATATTTGGCCTCAGATTTTTGCATGTTTCCACTTATGCAGTGTATTGACTTTTATTGCAACTCTGCTACAGAATTTCATGTCTCAGGATAACATTTTTAATAGTTGAGGTTTCCCAAGATTAGAATAGGGTTTCTTTTGGCTGACTGACGTTCCTGGCAAGGATAGCATTCAGATTGTCTGATTATCTGTTGTGGATATTGTTGGGTTGGTGACTGTTTTAACTGGGATGTAAGCCTATGTTATTTTGTAAGACATTTCTAATATTAATGTGTTATGATTTTATCAATTTGGAAAAAGGAAAGATTAGTTTGATTCAGTAGTAAGAGAAAGTATAAAAGGAGAAGTAGGTTTTGAAAGATAAAAGATGGGTCAACTTTTCCTGTGTGGTAACATGTGAGGGACAGTTCAGTCAGAAAGAGAACCTAAACAAAGTGTAGCAGTGATGATCATCGGGTATGTGAATTGCTTGTCAAACAAAGAACTTTGCAACCAAATTGAGATTAGGAATCAAATTTCCCCTACTCCTGAGGACTCACTCTAGTCTGTCTGCAGTGTAAGGCCTTGTGATTCATGCAATTTTAGGTAACTTAACCCCCATTAAAATATAAATGTAAATTTTATTTAAAAATATATTATATAGAGAGAATATATTATTAATATAAAAGATGAGAAAGAATTTTCTGAGGAATCGGTAATAGTATAAATAAAGTATAATGGAAAATGTGATGTTTATATTGATGTATCAAAATGGATGATAGATTTGAATAGACATTTCCCAAAAGAAGAAATACAAATGACCAGCAGGTATATGAAAAAATGTTCAGTATCACTAATCATCAGGCAGGTGCAAATGAAAACCAGAATTGTGTATCACCTCACTCTGATTAGAATGACTATTAAGACAAAATTTAGCTTGCTGACATGGATGTGGAGGCAAAATTAACATGCTGGCATGGATGTGGAGACAAAAAATTAACATGCTGGCATGGATGTGGAGAAAGGGGAACTTTTATACATTATTGGTGGGAATGTAAAGTAGTATAACCATTACGGAAAATAGTAAAAGGTTTCTCAAAAGATTAAAACTGGAACTACCATATGATCCAACAATCCCACTACTAGGTATACATCCAAAGGAAATGAAATCGGTATGTTGAAGAGACAGCTACTGTATTAGTTCTCACGCTGCTAATAAAGACATACTTGAGATGGGGTAATTTATAAAGGAAAGAGTTTAATAGACTCACAGTTCCACATGGCTAGGGAGGCCTCACAATCATGGCAGAAGCCTATGGAAGAGCAAAGGGATGGCTTACGTGTTGTCAGGCAAAAGAGCGTGTGCAGGAGAACTCCCCTTTACAAAACCATCAGATTTTGTGAGACTTATTCACTATCACAAGAACAACCTGAGAAAAACCCATCCCCATGATTCAGTACCTCCCACCAGGGTCCCTCCCACTATATGTGGGGATTATTACAGTCTAAGGTGAGATTTGGGTGGGGACACAGAGCCAAACCATATCTTCTGCTCCCTCATGTTTATTGCAGCACTATTCACCATGGCCAAGATAGGGAAACAGCCTAAGTGCCCACTGATGGATGAATGGATAAAGAAAATGTGGTATATATACACAATGGAATGCTATTTGGCCACAAAAATAAATCTGTGGCAACATGGATGGACCTGGAAGACATGCTAAGTGAAGTAAGACAAGCACTGAAAAACATATCTTTCATGTTTTCATTCATATGTGGGAGGTAAAAAATTGGATCTCATGAAGATAGTAAATTGGTGGCAACCAGGACCTGGGAAGGTGGGAAGGGATAGAAAGAGATTGGTTAATGGGTATAACGTTATAGTTAGGCAGGAAGAATACGTTCTGGTGCTCTCTTGCACAGTGTGGTGACTATAGTTAACAATATCGTACCTTTAAAAATAGCTAGTAAGAGAAGATTTTGAATGCTCTCATAACAAAGAAGTGATAAGTGCTTGAAATGATGGATACACTAAATATTCTGTTTTCATCACTATACAATGTATATTTGCATCAAAACACCACACATAAATATGTAAAATTAATATGTCAGTTATAAATAAAATACAACCTAACACATTAGTTAAATAGCAAAGGATATATCTCCAAATACCAAGTTATCAAACCAGCACGTAACAAAAAATGTATGCTCGTTAATTCCATTTAGAGACATGTATTCATTATGATATTCATAAGATCCTCATTATTTCTACAAAAATTTATTTATAAGGTACTTAAGATAATTTGAAATAATAATTTGCCTGAGGAGTAAATGTAAGTATATTAACCAAATTATGATTTGAATCATGAGCAAATTACCTTCAATATGGCAAAAACAGATTTACACACACACACACACACACACACACCTCTTACTGAAAAGCTAAGGTTTCACCTCCCAGGCAAGTCTGGTGTTAACTTACTTTACATCCTCCAAACCACGAACTAGCTGGGGCCACTTCCCTAAAGTAAGCCACCTCTTTTTAACCAAAATTGAGCAAAACATTCATTCCATTTCGTGGTGTTTCAACGTGTACCTTTTTAGAAATGATGAATTAAGGAAAACTAACCCTAAATCAACTACTAAAGCCCATTAGAGTGTGCTTGTTTGCATATTTTTGCTTTATATGGATAACACACTCCAGATTGCTGCAGAACAAAAGCAACATGAACTTCTAGGCTGAATGAGATACAGGGTTGCAGCTGATATTTTCTGGTACAGCCCATTCAGAACTCACATGGCAGCTAAAGTGTTGCTGATGCGTCTGTCACAGATCAGCGCTTCTTGGATATTTGCGTGAACAGAGAGGTTCAGAAGTATTGAATCTGGAAACTTGTAGGAGTTCAAGGACAACTGAATGTGCTACTCAGAAAAATGCATTTTATGTAGGTTTGAACCCTTGGTATTCAATTATCACTGCTGAGATTATATTCCACCACTGGAGTCCATCTTTCTGATATAAAAGTAGGAAACTACATAAAATGAAATTGTTAGCTTATTCAGAGTAAAATTTCAGCTTGTGAGGGCTAATGGAGAGCCAAACAACTTAGAAGTAGTGGATTTTGGCGCAAAAGAACAGGAAAAAAAAGATCTGTTGAGTGATTGACAGCTCAGATTCTGAAAGGAAAAAACACTCCAACTTGTTTAAAGAGGTACAGA
The DNA here is from genome assembly GCF_000951035.1 of Colobus angolensis palliatus. Lineage (NCBI taxonomy): Eukaryota > Metazoa > Chordata > Mammalia > Primates > Cercopithecidae > Colobus > Colobus angolensis. The sequence goes on from NW_012114710.1 coordinate 22,237,794, forward strand.
TAATAATGTGCTTCTGAATATTCAAGCACATCCTGTTATTTTAAAGTTTAAGTCTAAATCGAGTAAAAGAATCAAAAACCTAAATTTAAAAATACAATTCAAACCCAAGAGAATCAGAATTTCTTAATACTCAAATTACACTTCTATGCTTTCAAAAGTTATAGTTCATACTTAAAAATTTTAAAGTTCTATGTTGTACAAATCAATGTCAAAACCTTTGAAAAAACCAAGTTCTGAGTGCCAGAATTATGTAAATTGTTCCTTAATTTATGCATGTGTCAGCACAGTACATTTAACAGTTAAGAACTGCTATAGTCTGCTTAATGAAAAGTTAAAGAGACTGTGTTATTTGATGTTTAACAATGTTAGAAGATAAATTCTATGAAGCCTATCTCTTTTAGATGGTGCAATCTTAGTACTCTACAAATGAGAGTAAGTGGCATGTCTACTCGGCCCAAATGTAAAATAACTTTTGCCCATAGTGCCGGACTCAACTTTATACCACTATCATTTTAAAATCCAATCATTCAAAATGATTTAATCTTCAGGAATACATTAGAAAACACCAATTTGTAAAAATAAGTAACTGCAAAGAGAAAGTGCTCAACCTTACTCTGCAATTTAGTCTCTCATTCAAGATTCTATATTAATTTATTTTTGTTAAAATGACAAACACTTCTATAGCACTATGTGGAGACACTCTTCCATATACTTTTTATTTTATTATTATTATTATTATTATTATTTGAGATGAAGTCTCACCTTGTTGCCCAGGCTTGAGTGCAATGGCACCCTCTTGGCTCACTGCAACCTCCTCCCCACTACCTCAGCCTCCCAAGTGACTGGGACGACAGGCATGTGCCACCACACCTGGCAGATTTTTTGTATTTTTAGTAGAGGTGGGGTTTCACCATGTTGGCCAGGCTGGTCTCGAACTCCTGGCCTCAAGTGATCCACCTTCCTTAGCTTCCCAAAGAGCTGGGATTACAGGTGTGAGCCACCACATCTGACCTCCATATACTTTATTAATATTAATTCATTAATCACCATTAGATTTCTATAATATGTGTTTGACAGGTGAGGAAACTGGGCTGAGGTTTAGTCATTTCTCCAAGGTTACACAGCTACTAAAAGGCTTAGTCAGGATTTGAACCCAGAAAATCTGGCTCCAGAGTTCACATGTTTAAGCCACACTCCACAATATTTATACTCCACACGGATCCACCCAAGAGAAGACCATTTGGGATCACAAGCTGAGCAAAGAGAAAACGACATCAAATTTGAATCACTCATAATATCTAATATTCTTTAATGTGTTAGACATGGTGAAAATCATGGAACATTTTTGTCATCCAGTTTCAATTTTCATTTCTGATGGGATTTTTCTTGATGATCAGAAGTATCACTTACAACAATTTCAGCAATTTTTCAGAGAAGAGGAGGGACCTTTGTCAAATGCTGAAATATTCAAAGTTTTAATACAGTTTTTCCATTTTGTTGTAAATACTTATCTGTTCTTGTGAGGTAGTAACACTGTTACAGAACCTGGAGGGGCAAATTAAAACTGTTCAGTTATTAGATAAATCATAAAAAAAGCCCACAAAATCATCAAACTGTTTCTAACCTGCTATATTTGACAGCTATTTAGCAAATGTAAGCTATTTATCAACATATATATATTAATTTTCTCAATTGTAATATTTATACTAATATCTCACTTTGGGACAATGTTATTATATTTGTATTTACTTTTTATTGTACTCCTGTTCATTGCTATGCTAAGTATCTGCTCAGAGCAGATACATCTGAGCCCTACCTGGCATTTTACTAAGTGTGGTGCACATGTGCTATGGGTAGGCCTGAGTGTAAAAAGATTTTTAATTAATATTAGTTTTTTAAAAATATATTTTAGAAAAAAGAAAATATTTGTTTAAAGACTGAATAAACAATGAGTTAGCATAGTTGTACAAGTAAACACTTTTTCATATAATGTCTTTGGACATTTTTATTAAATATAATTTAGTATGTGCATTTAGCTATAGTTTTTCTTTACCAATTTTAAATAATATAAAAGGTATAAAAAGAATACAATTTGATTTTATCATTTATTTAAGAAAACTCTGAAGTACCTTTTTAGAAATGGACCTGGGAAAACATTGTCTAAAGACATCATTCTAAATGCCTATAATTTTCCAACAGACATTTATTGCTACATTTTCCATACTTCTTTTTTGGTCATTCAGCCCCACTGGGAGCTTGATATTTTCATGGTGCCCCTGTTTGAGTTTACACTCAGATATCTTCACTCCCCAAATTGCCTGATCAACTTCCTTCTTTACACCTCTCGTTCTCCTGAAAATTTGCCTGTTTTGAAATGATCTACTTCTCTCTAATTCTTAAGGTAAGTTTTTAATCTAACGGATCCAGTGTAACATTTCTATGGGATGGGTTCAAGATGGAAAGTGAAGCTTTATGCCACAAACTCTTTAAAGTGGACACATTCATTTTTGTTTTTGTTTTTGTTTTGTTTTGCTTTTATTATACTTTAAGTTCTGGCATACATGTGCACAACGTGCAGGTTTGTTACATAGGTATATACACGTGCCATGGTGGTTTGCTGCACCCATCAACCCATCACCTACCTTAGGTATTTCTCCTAATGTTGTCCCTCCCCTAGCTCCCCACCCCCTGACAGGACCTGGTGTGTGATGTTTCCCTCCCTGTGTCCATG
>NW_012114710.1:22241134-22267959 GCF_000951035.1 Colobus angolensis palliatus
TCCTAACCTTGAGATCCACCCACCTCAGCCTCCCAAAGTGCTGGGATTACAGGCGTGAGCCACTGTGCCTGGGCGCTTCGTGACTTTTTAATGATCGCCATTCTAACTGGCATGAGATGGTATCTCATTGTGGTTTTGATTTGCATTTCTCTAATGACCAGTGATGATGGGCTTTCTAAAATATGTTTGTTGGCCACATAAATGTCTTCTTTTTAGAAATGTCTGTTCATATCCTAGGCCCACTTTTTGATGGGCTGTTTTTTTCTTGTAAATTTATTTAAGTTCTTGGTAGATTCTGGATATTAGCTCTTTGTTATATGGATAGACTGCAAAAATTTTCTTCCATTCTGTAGGCTGCCTGTTCACTCTGATGATAGTTTCTTTTGCTGTGCAGAAGCTCTTTAGTTTAATTAGATCCCATTTGTCAATTTCAGGTTTTATTGCCATTGCTTTTGGTGTTTTAGTCATGAAGTCTTTTCCCATACCCATGTCCTGAATGGTATTGCCTAGGTTTTTTCCTAGGGTTTTTATGGTTTCAGGTTTTACATTTAAGTCTTTAATCCATCTTGAGTTAATTTTTGTATAAGGTGTAAGGAATGACTCCAGTTTCAGTTTTTTTTTTTTTTTGCATATGACTAGCCAGTTTTCCCAACACCGTTTATTAAATAAGGAATTCTTTCCCCGTTGCTTGTTTTTGTCAGGTTTGTTGAAGATCAGATGGTTATAGATGTGTGGCATTATTTCTGAGGTCTCTGTTCTGTTCCAGTGGTCTATATATGTATTTTTGTACCAGTACCATGCTGTTTTGGTTACTGTAGCCTTGTAGTATAGTTTGAAGTCAGGTAGCGTAATGCCTCCAGCTTTGTTCTTTTTGTGTAGAATTGTCTTGGCTATACAGGGTCTTTTTGGTTCCATATGAAATTCAAAGCAGTTTTTTCCAGTTCTGTGAATAAAGTCAATGGTAGCTTGAGGTAGCTTGATAGGGATAGCATTGAATCTACAAATGACTTTGAGCAGTATGACCATTTTCATGATATTGTTTCTTCCTATCCATGAGCATGGAATGCTTTTCCATTTGTTTGTGTCTTCTCTTATTTGTTTGACCAGTGTTTTGTAGTTCTCCTTGAAGAGGTCCTTCACATTCCTTGTAAGTTGTATTCCTAGGTATTTTATTCTCTTTGTAGCAATTGTGAATGGGAGACATATTCATTTGTTTAAACAGTGATCTCATAATAACTCAAATTTTGAACTTTTGAATTTTTAAAATAATTTCCTTTGAATCTTTACCATGAACTTTTAAAACATGCACAAAATTTGAAAGATAACACAATGTATCCATTATTTAACATTCATAATTTTCAATATTTTGCTAATTTTATTTCATCTATCATCCTATCCCATTTTTGACATACATTAAAGCATGTTGCAAACAATTCATAATTTTGTCTATTATAATATACTTTATAATGTAGCTGTAAATAATACATGTCTTTTAACACAACCACAATACCAACAGTACTCTAAAAACTAACAATAATTTAAATTAATTATTTAAAAAGTAGTGTTGTCTACAGTTGTCTCAAAAATGTTAATTTACAGTTGACATGATTATATCAGTTTCCAAACAAGCTCTCTGTATGCCAAAGTCAATATTTTAATGGTTGATATTTCTGACTAGATAGAAAAGTTGTGCCATGCTCTCTAGCATAGTGTGAGATAAAAACAATGGAAGACTGTTTTGTTTACAGTTAAGGGATGTCCCAGCTCTACATTCAGACTGAGTTCAGATCATGTGCTGTGTTACTCATGAACTGTGTGATACTGCGCAAGTTTCTTAGCATCTCTGAGCCTGTTTCTTCATCTGTAAAATGGGAATTGTATGTATTAAATGAGCATATATATTTAAAAACAGTTTGCACGGTCCTTAGAAATAGTTGTAAATGCATTTACTTTATTACTTAATGTACATGTCTTTTCCTCTTTGTGTGGGTTTTGTTTTAAGATATGAAAATCCTGGATATCAGTTTCTCAGGAAAATATAATCACAAGGGAGCTAGTTCTTCCTGAACCTCACTTGCAGAAAAAAGGCACTTCTAGATGGGTGTTTTACCTAAGGATTTAGAGATGTGATCAAATTAAAACTGATTTATAGCACACTCTTAGTATGAAAACATATTGGGGAACTTCATTGGTAAATTTCATGCTGTCTATGCCCTGAGTACCACCTATGTATGTGTATCATGGAGACAATGCTAGAGTATGCCAGATATTCCTATGAAATTCAGTTAATTAGAAGTTTAAATATTCACTGTAATGTTTGAAAACAAGGATAATTGTGTTTATTTAATTAGGGATACAAGAGTACCATCTAGTGATCAAATTCAGTAAACTACAGACACGTGGCCCTTAGAAACCCAGTATATGATGGAGGGACATGTACCACTGATACAAAGTATATGAAATAACAGAAAACAGGAAAATTTTCTAATTTTATAGAGTTTTCTGGTAGAGTATCACCTGATGTTTATTCCGATTTTGATCAGCTGGACTGTTATGTTCTTGTTGTATTCCTGTCGATTTTCCCTGAGATTTTGTTTTGCGTGTCATAATAAAATACCGTTAGCATCTGGTGAAACTTTGTTAAAGACAAAATTCTAATAACAGGAAAATGAAACTTTGCATTAATGAATAATAATAGTAATAATAATGGCTAATATATTTTGAATGCTTATTATATGTCAATGTACTTTGCTCTTTACCTTTATTATCTCATTTAATACAGGAATTCTATGAGATATTATATTCATTTTTCATCTGTAATTAGATTAAACAGATTATGTTGCAACATTGCATTACTAGTAAGTGTGGAAGACATTATGATAAGTGTGATCTTCATGAGATGGCACTGAGCTTGATTACTACCTAATTCCATACTATTTCAGTCTTGTCAATTATCAAACTAAAGCATAAAAATGCCTAAGAATTAGAGATAACGAAATATGACATTTGTCTACAGGTGACCTTACGACTGAAAATATCTCAACTACTATGTCATACTATTGTAATTATAAAAGAAATTGATACAAACAACTTTATCAAGTTATGTAGTAATATGTTGTACTTGTGAAAGGGCATATATTAATTTTTAAACTATTACTTTAAGTAACAAAAAAAAGCACTGGTTCTCTTTCACTGTAGACCAGAGTTTCTCAGCTGTGAGTCAGATAATTCTTTTTTTGCAGAGGACTGTACTTTTAATTGTAGGGTGAATATTGTCTTCAGCTACCCATTCCCAGGATCAGAGTGATGAAATACGTGTGGTGGTCCTTGAAAAAGGCTCTCATAAATAATCACCTTCTTATTTTTATCTAGGCCCATTCCACATTATTGTTGGAAATATTGAACACATATAGATAGTGGGGCAGGGTAGCTGTGAATAAAACAAAGCTCTATTCTATCACACTTATAGTCTAATGGAAATAAAATAATGACTTTTAGTCAAAGGTTAAAAATTACTTCATGTCAGAAATTAATTCCAAAATTATATCATTTATGTTCTGGTAGAACCCTCTCTGCAAAAATCTTATTGCAAGACTCTTTTCTATTTGTAAAGACTAATCACTGTATATGGTGAGTGCAGCCTAGATTTCTCATAGTTTTGTGTTTTGTCCTTATTTATGTTATTGAAAAAATGATACCTAGCTCTAGGTGAAATATTTTAATGAACTGACAACCAAAAATAAGTAATTAACTCCTTATTTCCTCAATATAAAGCAATACTTTTGTTTTCTTTTGCTATCAGGTGGTAGAAAGAAGTTACAAGTAGAACAAAAGCATTGGAGAAGAAACAAAGATAATCAAGATAAAAAAACGGAGGCAGTAGGGCATGTAGGTGGGGACACTACTAAAATTTTAAAGACAATTGTAGTATAGTTTTTAACTAGTAGAGTGACTATTGGTATGGGTTCATAAGTAGTTTTTGAAAAAATAAAAAGATGAATAATTGAACAAACTCTCTAAGTCTTAATTTCCTCATACATAAAGAAAAGGGTTATATGTACTCTTGATATCATTCAAGAAACTTATAAAGAATAAGTGAGCAAATGAGTCTGAATGTAGTTTATTTATAAAGATCAAATAAAATGTGTATGATATAAGTCATCTCTACTTTCCATTAAAATACACATAAATTTACAAAAAGATAGCATTTGGCAATATCACTGTAAGAAGACTTTCGGTTTTAGCTTGAGCAAAATTTCAAGACACTACCTGGTCATTTCTTTTCATGGTTTTCAAATTATCTTAACGATTCATACTAAACATGGGGTTCAATTTTTATTTGCAGATTTTGTTACTGGTATACTTTTTTACCTTTGTATTTGACCTTGCCTTGCTAATATCAGCAATAGTCTCAGAATTTAAGAAGTACTTTTGGTAGCTACAAATTATAACAAAGTAAATCATAGTTCTTTTGCATTTACCTCTGTGACTATTCTTCATCTTTGCAAAAAACAAATAAATAGACATAAGAAATGCAGGTAGGCACTTTTGCACTGGCAAATCAAATTAATTTGGCAGATATATTTAATTTTGCCTGCAAGCAACTATTCAGTGCTAAATTATTAGAAGTATATTACTGGATGGGATATGTTATAGGGTCCTAGAAAACTATGCATAAATTCAAATTCATTAGTTGAACATAAGTTCCTCTAGTAGAACAAGAATCCCTCCATGATGAGGTAACCAAAGTGAAAAATGTGTATTTGTTATTTTATATGTTCCAAGTTGACTTTACAGAAGACTTATGATATTATCAATAATACAGTGTCAAGCTATATGACATTTACTTTCGGTTAATTTTGGGGGAAAACGTATTCAAACATGCCAAATATATATTCTAAATATATTCCAAACAAACACTAAACTAATGGAATAGGCATAGATGAATTTTATAAAAGCTTTTAAATGCACAAGGGTGAGTTAACCATCCAAAGGAAAACTCTAGAGTATCCTTTTAGAAAATGAAGTTTCTGCTGTCAAGTCAAAACTCACCTTATTTCAACTGCTCTGTATGTTCATGTTCTGGCATGTTGGGTTTTCTTCAAGAGAAGCACTCATTGACTTTGTAGTGTGGAGAAACTTTCTATTAGTATTTACAAGCTCAATGCTGCCTTGTCTTGTGAAACATGTTATTAACTGGTAATCCACACAACATCCCTTGTTAAATAGGTCATTATTATTATCTTCACTTTCCAGCTGAGGAAACACACCAAGAGAGGTCACGGAGTGGTGAGTCAGGGCCAGGATTAGCAATGAAAAGCACCCAGTTGTCAGTGCTTTCGTTGGTCCACCCGGCCACGTTAAATAGGTGAGATGGCTTGCCTGGATAGCCACAAAGAATGGGAGCCGGCCCAGACCTTGTATAACCAAACTGCTAATAAAGGTAGCCTGTGTAGTTCTTGCTTCTGGACTTCATACAAGTTATCCTAAATTTGAATTGGTGGGGCCCTCACTAATGTTCTTGACCTAGTTCCTGAACGTTGCCCTTACTATTCCTCACCTTATGGCACCATCACACTGAAACCCTATGAGTTTACCTGTGGTTTGCTCTACTCTGAACTCATTTCTGAGTAGAGAAAGATAAATAGTACTGAGGGGATTTTACAACCTGGGGTGATATTTCTGGAGGGACTAAAATCTGTGTTAATTCTCTTGAAATAACTGGACAAAATTTATAACTTTTGCATTTTTCTTATCTAAATATTTTTTGAGAAAAAAAGAATGCATATGTAATAAAAAACTATCTGAAATTCTAGACAATAGCCAGGGCACAGGTAATAGATATGATACTGCGTAGTATAATTTATTAAATATTGATAGCAGCGAGGCCATGAATTTTGTAAATAATTCAACTTCCAATTATTAAGAAAACGTCACTGTATCTAGCATTTCAACTGTAAAAGAAGTATGATCAAGAGAAGGGTAATAATGCAGGAAATAGTGCAAAAATCTCTTAAGAACATCTAATAGCAAACAAAAAAACCCTGGGCTTTGGTGGAACTACATAGATTTCACAGTTTTTGAAATGTGCAAGGCGTGGGGGTTATCAATAATATTTATCAAAAACATTCCTATTTTAGTTAATCTAATATCATATTGGGAAATAAAGACATTTGTTCAAAGTAACATGTAATAGCTGACCCATTGCTAAAATATCCTATCAATATATAATATTTAATATATTTGGTTTAGTTTGTGAAAATGTGTTAAAATCTTTCGCTTTATTTAAAGAACTATGATCTAAGTCAGATTTTTCTTAATTTGAATGAAAAATATCCTCTGGAGAAAAAAATAACAAAACATACCAAAGCGAACAGAAAAATAAATAGAAATTCAGACTAAGCCAATATATACAAATGCAATCGAATATATTATTTAAAACCTTCACTCTAATGAAAAACTCTTTGGCTCAGATGGATTCACTGTCAAATTCTTTAAAAAATTTGGAAAAAAATATATTATTTCTGCCAAACACTTTTAGAGGAGAGGAAAAAAATGGACAATTCCCAACTCACCTTGAGTCAACATAGCCTTTCCTCTAAAATGTTACAAGGGCCTTATGAGAAAAGGAAAATACAAGTAAGTTTCTTTCAGAAACATAGTTGAAAATGTCTAAACAAAATGTGAACAAATCAGATAATAAAACAGATAATACATCAACACTAAGTAAGGTTGTTATTAGGCCTATAAGACAAGTTTAACATTCAGAAGCAATAAGTCTAATCAATCACATTGATAGAATAAGTGAGAAGATGGCATAAAGTTATCTCAATAGATGCAAGAAATCCTTTGATGAAATTTGATATTCTTTCATGATAAAAGCTTTTAACAAACTGGAAACAAAGAATAATCTTCTTAATCTGAAAAAGAATATCTACAAATGTCTATAGTAAGCATTATATTTAATAATGAAATATAAAAATTTCTTACCAAGATTGAGAATAAGGTAAGGGTTTCTGATATTATCACTTCTGTTCAGCTTTGTCCTGGATGCCCTAGCCCATGCAATACTGTTATAAAAATAAATACAAATTATAAAGTTTGGAAATAAATAAATAAACATTGTATGCAAATAGCACTAACTATGCACACAAAATACACAAAGCATCTGCAGATATATGTATTAGAATTTGCTTAGTATTAGAATTAGAGAATCAAAAATGTTAAAGAAAGCATTAAATTTAGCATGAAGTGCATCAAATTCTTAAATATAAGTCTAATAAAATTGGGTAAAATTTTCTAACACAAAAATGAGGCAAAGCAATTGTGAACAAAAACAAGATAAAAGAGTACTAACATTAGCATACCAAGATTTATCAAAATGTCACAATAACTAAGACATCATGCTATTGACACAAAAGTAAAAAACTGACCACGGAAATAATCTAGAAATAGTCATATATACAGCCTATTTATAAGAAAGGTGACATTATATTGTGATGGAGGAAAAAGGTAGGTTAACAAATCTGGACCCTTATGTCCCTAACACAAAATAAATTCCAGATGAAGTGGCGATATAAATATGAGCTATAAAGTAACATAAGTTGTAGAAGATAATATATGTGGATAGCTTTACAATTAGGATGATAATGTTGTACTTAAAAGAACACATAAAGTTCTAGCCAAAAGATAACAATTGATAAATTATACTTCGTAAAAATTAAGATGTCCTGTTTATTAAAATACCCCATGAAGATAGCCTAAAAGGCAGAGTAGAAGAAAACATATATATGTATATATATACACACATATATATAATGTTACTTATTGAATATAAACAGAATATAAACAACGTGTACAAATCAAGACGATAAAGATAGACAACCCAATGCAAAAAAATTAGGCAAACATTTGAGCTGACGTTCACAAGGAGAATAGCCAAATGGCTAATAAGCACATGTAAAAGTGTTCAATACCTCTAGTCATCAGGTACATATGAATGAGAACCACAATATGACACCACTATATACAAGCCAGAAATGCTGAGGGGCAAATACTGCCAATGAGAGTGCCAGCTAGTACAATTTGTTTGGAAAGATGTCCAAAAAAAAAAAAAGTACTACTGATCTTGCAGTATCTCCTAAAGCAAAGCATACAAATATGTGTGGCACAGCAATTATATTGGATATTGAAAACGTGTACATATATACACTGAAGACACGTACAAAAAAGTTGACAGCATCACTATTTGATATAGTGAGAAACTGGACAGAATTCAAATATCCATCAACACTACAGTGAATATAATTTTAGAATGTTGATACAAGGGAATATTACATGGCAATGAAAATGAGTAATCTACTACTCTCAACAACATGGATAAATTTCACAGGCATACTACTGAGTGAAAGAAAACATACACAAACATAAATATTATATGATTACATTTACATAAAAATTTCCAAAAAACAAAATCAATCTGTGTGATGGAAGTCAAAATAGTTGTTCTCTGGAGGAGGTTAGGGGAGTGATAACAAGGAAAACACAAGGAATGCTTCTGGTAAGATTTTATTTATTCATTTAGGTAATGTTTCCAAAGTTATTATGGACATATGAGTAAGTGAGCTGAATACTAGAAGTTTTACATTCGTATCAACTTATTGTTTTGCATTACACATCAATAGGAAAATTAAACACAAATCAGAGATTACTTCAAATGCAAAGAACATGCAACATTTGTCTCTTTCCGCTATTGCATAACAATGTATCTAAATTCAAGTAACAAAGCCAATCTAAGCAGATCAGGGTGAAGTTAAGAGGAAATGTTTAATTCTTCAATTAAAAAATCAATAATCTCTATTTGAGTTATATTACTTGCCAACAGATTTTTTTTGTTAAGTGTTATTCATAGGTTCCAGTTATTTTCAGATGAGATAAAAGTTCTTTCCTATAGGTATGTATTGTTTTTCTTAAACTCAGACAACTACTTCACAAGTTTCCAAATCATAAAGGAGGTAACTCAGCCAACATATCACCACTATTATTATAATAAATCCAAAGTCCACATTTTGCTTGCCATGAACCAAATTAAAAATATTCAGGTTATCTGTAGTGAAGTGTGAGTGAGTTTTATTTCCTTTTTGGTTCAAAACACCAGAGGGGTCCTTTCATGCCAGCTAGTGGCTACAGGAGCCACACAGAAATGAAACAGCAAATTATCAAGCCACTAGGGCTGCCTCGTACTTAAACACCCTGCCCTGTTATCAAATATCATACTGCTCCTAATTCCAGCACCTTCCTCTTGGACTGGTGACCTAGCATTTTAATTTCAAGTACGCTATTCCATAGTAATCATAAAATAAACCAAGTTTTCTAAATTCACTCCTTCGATGCAGGCACAGATATATTTTAGCTTTGCAGATTTTTACTCATGTCCTGAGCCAACTTTATTATGGTCACTCTGATTATTAGTAGTTTTCTGGCTAATCAGTGTGTTTGAGGCCCTCGTCAGATAATTCTATGCCTAGACACAGTTATTCTATTTTAGTACCTTGCCCACATCACTCTCACCAAATTTAGAATGAAAGACAAACAGATATAGTTCTGGGGGGCATTATCTCTACCTATACTACCCTGAGCACCCTAGTGCTCAGAACATAGGCCCCATGCTAGTTTCATTATCATGGGTTAAGAGGTTATATTTTTTCCTAAAGAGAAGTTAATTGATTGATTGATTGATTCATTCATTCATTCATTCATTCATTTTGTGGATTAGAATTAGAGGATAAGAAAGCTCCCTTTTCATTCAGGTTAGTTTTTCATATTGTAGAAACACAATGTATAGCAGAACCTCCTCTGACCCATATATTGGCCCAGTCTATCAAAAAACAACTCAATAAATATAATCCCATATTTTAGTAGCAATTAAGTGAATTAGTAATTTTAAAAATTATTTGAATGATCAATTTGGAGGCAATTAAGGGAAAATTTTGGGACTGAACAGAATATAGATCATATTCTAAAAGAACCATATAAATGAAGATACAGGGGCTTAAAAAATGTATGACTTAAGCTAGATCACGGAAGTATTCAATTGGTATTAAATAATTTACCTCTTTTACTAATGTGTAATAAAGAAAAACAGAAGCAAGTGAAATAATTTTATTTCCTATATCTTTATTTTGACCCATATAATGTATGAAATTGAAAAGTTAAATAAATCATCTGCTTGGGTCTTTGACTCAGAGACATTAGTTAAACCCACAGTGTTTCAAAATATTTCATTTTGAAATAATTAGAAATTCACAGGAAGTTGCAAAAATAGTGCATCATTCATGTCACCTTAGCTTTTACCTAATGTCCAATTTCTGTTTTAGCATCTCATTTTTTATTATACTTTAAGATCTAGGGTACATGTGCACAACGAGCAGGTTTGTTACATAGGTATACATGTGCCCCCCAACAGGCCCCAGTGTGTGATGTTCCCCACCCTGTGTCCATGTGTTCTCATTGTTCAATTCCTACCTATGAGTGAGAACATGTGGTGTTTGGTTTTCTGTTGTGACCGTTTGATGAGAATGATGGTTTCTGGCTTCATCCACAACCCTGCAAAGGACACGAACTCATCTTTTTTTATGGCTGCATAGTATTCCATGGGTGTATGTGCCACATTTTCTTAATCCAGTCCATCACTGATGGACATTTGGGTTGGTTCCAAGTCTTTGCTATCGTGAATAGTGTGCATATGTGTGCATAAGCATACGTGTGCATGTGTCTTTATAGTAGAATGATTTATAATCCTTTGGGTATATACCCAGGAATGGGATTGTTGGGTCAAATGGTGTTTCTAAACTCTGGAAAACTTGGTTTTCCCATTTGACAAAAGGATTCCCCAAAATATTTTAGAAGTACTAAAGGAAGACAATATTTTTGTATTAATAATAAAAAAAACAGAAAATAATATTTTAAAACAATTCATTCGTATTTTATTTTTGTAAATTTCAAATTTTGTATATGTACTTTATATATTTTGGTCTAATACATTTACATAATTAATAAAGATAGACTATACATGCATATATAATTTTTACCCGTATTATCTATATATATATAATCAGCAAATTCTCAAAAATATTTTATTGATAGGGTGCAACAGTTTTTGAGATAACCAGTTGAGGCTACAATTCTTTACCAGTATGACATTTGGTAGGATATATTTAATTTTACATACATGTGTATATGCACACTTGTATATGTACAAAAATACTTATATGTGTACAAGTTTCAACTTTTTGAGAACTAAAACATGACAGTAACCTCAGAAATGTAAAAGAGCACACCACTCTAGTCTAGAATTTCTTAAGCAAGACCCAAGGTCTTCAGTAGATTTCATAAGTTCAAAGCATCTGCGAGCCTGCTGATATTTGTGAATATTTGGTATATACATAAACATGTACATATGTGTGCATTTCTGTACTCAAAAATATAATAAGTTTATATTCTTTACTAGATTCTCAAGGGAGTCCTTCACCAAGAACAGTTTAAGCAGCAATATTCTATACTCAGTTTTGTGTTGTTTGCTCTGATTCATGCTGCAAAACTAGCTACTGTTTTGTCTTTTTTGGTCAAAGTATTAACTTATTGTATAGAATAATCTATAGCCCATAACTCTTCAGAGTTAAAGTTTTCACATTTAAACTCTAGAGAAACATAAGTTAGGTCAAGTACCAATCAAATTTAATTACTATAGCATAAATTCTCTAAATTTAATTAATCAGTTTTGCCAACTCCCATAGAATTATTTCATAAGTAGTAGCACATAACTAAACTCACACACTATCTTTGAAAGCCCATTTTGATTTATACAGCCATTACCACGTAGTATTTTCCAATTAACTGTCTCACCTTGGCACTATTATATGAATAACTCTAGAAACAAGTTGCATTGACTGTTGCCAACCTAAACATCTTTCAATTGTAAAGTTTGTTGATTTTCTAATAACTTTATCCAAGAGTATTATCAAGTTGTCTGCCACATCTGTTTATTTTTCATCTTATATTTTGACTAAAATGTAAGTTGCTGAAGGCAAAGACTGTCTGGTTTGTAACGTGTGGTAGATACAGTAGACTGGCACAGTTTATTTCTTCCAACTTTCTTCTGGGATAACTTTCTATACTGCAGAAACCAGAAAGTTAAGAAAACCTTTACCAGAACACCTCCCAGATAAGCTTCCAGAGGTGATTTATGTTCTTGAATCATACGCATGTATCTATTTGGATTTGTAACAATGTTAAAAGAGGAAAACAGCAAAGATGGTAAAGGACATCCAATTCACTGGTACATATCTAGTAGGTAAGATGAGATTCTGGAGCCAACGGTTCTAGCAGTTGCTTTCTGACCCCAGAATTGCAGCTTAGGTGCTGAAATGTAACAAGTCATCCATTTAAGAAAGTCTGTTTCACTCTCCATCTTCTTGCTTGGGCAAACATGACACTAATTCATGGGAGTCCAGTCATTCCAAAGACGTGGAAGGATGCAATTCTTTGTTTTAAATCAATTTTTGCTAAAAATAGAGTGGTTTGTTACTTACAATTTATTTTTGACTGATAGCGTGAGAACTCAATTTGTGTTGACTGAATGAATACAGTTCTAAAGATGCACAAAATGCATTAATAAAGGAGACAGCATTGCAATGAAAATTCACACGTTGTATACCCCAGAAAGCAGACTCTGAAACAGATCTACACAGTTACTTCATTGGCAGATGCTCTTGGAATCAACACCTGGATGAGGCAGTGAGTGAAGTTGAACTGTGATGCATTTGCAACCAAGGGATCAGCTGATCATACCTGGGAAGCTCTACAACTAGGGTGGTCCCTTAGAGTAGTCCAAAATTGAGGTGAGTGGACAGGCTTTTATGTCCTTGCATCAGCAAATAATTAGAGGTGTACTGACATCCTTTCAAATGTTGCGAGTGTGGACTGGGCTGGGCTTGTTTTGGTCTAGGGTAAATCCCAAAGAGGACTTGCTGAGAACTGTCAGCCACCAACACTCCCAGCAGCTGGGGAAATGAAGGCTTTAGTTCTGGGAGGAGATAGGCATTGATCTGGGCAGCTCACTGAGGCATCCATCTCACAAAGATAGCATAAAAAACCCAGCTATACTCTTGGACCAGAAAGCCTGAATTTGAGGATCACTTCTTTCACTTACTAGCAATGAGAATTTGACAAGTCATTTAACTTTCTGAATTTGTTTCTTCATCTGTAGAAACATAATAATAACAATTATTATTCATAACAATAGTAACATATGTTAAAGGTTTGTTGTAATACATGCAACTGAGCATTGCATTCTGCAAATTTTACTATTCAAATTCCAGTTACTGTAATTTTGCAGAAAGTCTGGCTCAAATAACATGATCTGTTTTTTTAAGTCAGTGCTCACTTAAACCACACATCTACTATAAACTGGAATGAAATAGAAAAAAATTACAGAGAAAGCAAATCAAAGAAAAAGAATTTGGTCATGCTACATTTCATTTATTCACTCATTCTTACATTTATTGATTTGTCACATAATATACTATTGTGAGTACACTCTGTGAATAGACTCAGATATCACTAGGGCATGCACACCATGGCAGAGATAGAACATGAGTAGACATTGATCTTCTTTGACTTTAAAGGAAAATATACTATCCAAACTCTCTGCCTGTGTTACTATACATGGGCAGGCCTAGAAGAACATTCCAAGTAAAAGTTATCAGGATCTGGGTTCCCAGAACAAACCCCATACCCCACTAAACCTTTTCATCACTGTTATGTAGCATGTAATTTTCTTTAAAAAAAAAAGACATTAAATTAAAACCATGCTGGCCTGTACTTTTCAACACACAGTCTCCCACAACTCCACTTATATTTGAGGATTCCATGCAGTAACCAGGGTCCTATGATGTATGTGCCAAAGTCAGCATGCCTGGGGAGTGTGGGGGTAATATTTCGTACCTCCTACACAATTTCCTTTATACCTCCTGTGGCAGCTCCTGCTGGCAGGAGAATTGATGGTCACAGAATAGTCATATATTCTTTACCCTCTGTCATTAAAAGTCAAGAAGCAGTTTGGTTGCTAAAACCATGACACATTTCTCTTAAAAGGGGGCCAACCTCTGTTAGAAAATGTTCTAAATTCTCTTGTCGTTCTGGCTACCATCTAGGTAAACATTTTTTTTTTTTTAATATAAAGTAAAAATCTACATGAAGAAAAGAATACATAATAAAAATATATAGCTCGGCCGGGCGCCGTGGCTCAAGCCTGTAATCCCAGCACTTTGGGAGGCCGAGACGGGCGGATCACGAGGTCAGGAGATCGATACCATCCTGGCTAACACGGTGAAACCCCGTCTCTGCTAAAAAATACAAAAAACTAGCCAGGCGAGGTGGCGGGCGCCTGTAGTCCCAGGTACTCGGGAGGCTGAGGCAGGAGAATGGATGGCGTAAACCCGGGAGGCGGAGCTTGCAGTGAGCTGAGATCTGGCCACTGCACTCCAGCCTGGGCTACAGAGTGAGACTCCGTCTCAAAAAAAAAAAAAAAAAAATATATATATATATATAGCTCAATAAATTAAGTAATTTTAAGACCTGTATGAACTCTCTTGTAGCTATTACACTAAGTTCACACATAGTTTCCTGAAAGAGTTAAAATAAAATAAGAGCAAAGCAAATCAAGAAGTTTACAGTGTGTTGAATAGACCTTTGGAGGGAATATGGGAGGGCTACAAAGAATGAGATTAAAATTGTACTTATAGATGACTATATCCTGAGGTCTTGGAAAACTAGGTCAATTACAGAAATGCATTTGAAGATATACCACAATTGCCCTGGATTGCAAGCTGTATCTATTTATTGCAGTTAATTAAGCCACTGTAAAACTTGGTGATTTAAAAAACTGATCATTTATTTGCCTATGATTTCGGGTGGGCCCGGCTTGTCAGTTCACTTGTTGATCTTGCCTGGGGTCACTCATGTGACTGTAATCAGCTGGTGTGTGAGCTTGGGGCCTCAGCTAGGAAGGCTCATGTCTACTCCTCATGGTCTTGTCTTCAGATGGGCTATCCCAGGCTTCTACATGGCAGCAGTGTTATCAAGAGCAAGAAAGTTCAAGCCCCAATTCAGAAGGGCTTTTCTGTGTATGCAGGCATCTCATCTGGTAATGGTCATTGGCCAAAGCAAGTCACATATAGCTTTGCCTAGATCGATGAGACAGGGACTTCACAAGTGCAGGTATCCATTGGGAGTCATCATTATAACAATTGACCACAAAAAAAACAACTAAATTAACTCGAGTGGCATGATTCGTGGGGGTCTAAACTGAAGGTGAAATCTATGGCCTTACTACTAACTGTGTGGCTTCAGAGCTGTCTGAATCTCAGATTCCTCTTATGTAAAATGATATAAAAACTATTATCTTTAGAGATAATGATGATATAGTGAGGTGATTCTGTGCTAACACCCACTGAAACATGTTTTATAAATTATTAATTATATAATTAATTAAATATAAATTATTCAATTACTATGGTTTATGATAAATAATTATACTGAATAATTATCTTGTATATTGTTTAGAACTGTAAAATGTAGACATATTTTATATCACCCAATATACGAATAAGAAATCTAATGTATCATCTTTTTAGAACTTGTGTTATATTGTAAACACCCTATTTAGAGGACTTTATTTACAATATAATCATGGGATTGATAGCCATAAGTTTGATTCATCATATGTGCTGCTAAAATTTATCTCAGGAATGCTCCTACTACATACAAACTGTTTTACTCAGGAGGCTTTTTGTGCAATGTAAATAAGTAGTGTCTTTTCTATTTCAACAGTTCTACAAATAATTGTTATGTCATTTGGCCAGCTAACTAAATAGTTTTTTCCCTGTGTTTAAACCAAAAACGATTCCTGAAAATTCTTAATTTGCAGTGCATTAGGCATAGGGAAGAATATGTTGCAGTAACACAAAGATCCAAAAGTTAATTTTCAAAGTTAGTTCATTTCTTTCTCAGTGGAAGGATGGTAGGTGGGTTCTGATCCCAAAAATTAATCCAAAAAATCCGGTGGAATGGTTAACCCTGCTACTTTATACACAAGACTTCCACGGGTATTTCATGTGTCCAACTCTTCAGTCCTTAGGAAGGAATGAGGGAGAGTTAGTACTCCGCAAAAGTCTTTTCATTAAATGAAGTGAACCCTGTATACATTACTTTCAAATACTCTATTGGTTAGAACTGAGGTTCACAGCCACATTTAACTGTGCCTAGTTACAAAGGAAGCTGAGAAATGTAGTCTGGCCAGGAAACCATGTTCCCAGGAAGAAGAAGGGAACAGATTGAGGAGTGGTCAATACTCTCCACCAAATGCAAAATGTAGATGTCTAAATATTTCTTATAAATGGAATGTAAGTGTATTCATGCTTTATTTATCTTTATTTAGTCTCTAAACTCTTCAACTATATTTTAAAATTTTTGTATTCATTATCAAAAAGCACAGACTTTTAGATTTGAAAGTAAGAAATCTAGTGTAAGAATCCCCTTGACAATTTTTCTGCAAGGTGGCCGGCCATTCAGATGTTAACTGAATGTTTCCATTGACAGAAAACTCCTACTGCATAATGTTACCCAAATCAAAAAACCTCATGGGTGCCCAAATTCGACTCTCTTAATTTCTATTTATTAATCTTAGTTCTGCTTGTGGAACGACACAAAATGGATTCCCTTTAGAATTTGTGTTATATTGTAAACACCCTATTTAGACAACTTTATGTTTATTTACAATATAATCATGGGATTGATAGCCATAAGTTTGGTTCATCATATGTGCTGCCAAAATTTATCTCAGAAATGCTCCTAATACATACAAACTGTTTTAATCAGGAGGCTTTTTTATGCAATGTAAATAAGTAGTGTATGATATAAAATCTATATGATATCCTACACATATCTGAAGATCTTATTTCCCTTAATTGTTTCTTTGGGTTAAATGTCATTTTATACTTAAAAATTTTTGGTGTAAGTTTGAGGAGTTGTAGAAAATATCCTATGTTTTGCCTGAATACATACTCTTCATGAGAAACAAATTAGCTGTTTGAAAATGTTGAAGCAGTGTATTTCTCCAACAAATACTAAGTATTTATTTTTAAATGATGATTTATTTCCTGAATTTTTTTGGTAGTTTGAGACCGTGGTCCTGCAAATGTGGTCCACAGACCAGCAGCATCAGAAGCACATGCAGAGAATTTTTAGAAGAGCAGAATGCAAATGTTTGAACCCAAACCCAGACTAATCAGAATCTGGAGGGGCAGAGTTCTGAAACTTGCTTTAATACATGATTTCTCATGATGAAATGGAAAAACACAGGACTAAGGAAATAGAAATAAGCTATGTGTACTGATTGTTTTAAAATAGGCAGAACATGTTAGTTAACTTACCAGTGACATACTAAAGTGTTTATTAGGAAATAATTTATTTTTTATTTATTCAGTAAAATAAGCTCCCCTTTTTAAAAATTTACATAGACTTCAGGTTGCCTTGCCTCTTAGGTAAGGATGGTGATAATCCACATCTCTTGGATTCAATGAACAGTTTTAAGAGTGTCTAGGAAGCTTCCTGATGATGATTTCTGTGTTTTAATTGTTTTGTAAATATAATGACTGTAATGAGTAAGCAGAAAGAGAAGTCAACTGAAGGGAACAGTGCATTTTTTATAATCCTCTTTCCTAGTTTCATTTGCTTGGCTTTATTTCCAATTGGAAATGGTAAACTGCTCAATATTTTCTGAAAGCCAGAAACAACGTTTACATGACCTACATAATTTACATGGTAAATTCCATCCCATGTGTGACTGAATTTTAACTTCAGAAACAATATTATCTTCCTGAGTTTTCAAACAAGCAATGCCACCTTGCAGCATAAGTAAACACAGCAGCCTTTCATTCAATTTTGAAAGTATTAACAGATTCTTTTAAAATAAAGATGGATTGTATATATTGATTTAAATACTGATTCACTTTAAGTTTCAGTAAGCCTTTGAGTACCCGCTATAACCCAGAACTGATGCATGCTGTCGTGAAATAAGAGCACTTTCTCCTTTTTCTGTGGTCTATAGATTTGGACACTCCAGGACCCTCATTACCTTTCCCAAATATTTGGACATATGTGACTTTCCAGATAAATTGAAGGAATGACAATAGATAATACCCGGTATTCCACTCCAGGAAACTAAGCAGGTAGGAGAAGAGCTTGACCTAAAACAAAACTAGAAGACATATATACATTTTTCTAAATGTTTACTTCCACTAATATGGGGTTTCTGATTCTTTTTTGTTTTTTTTCACATAATTGCTAGGTTAGTGTGTCATTACTAAACATTATAGAGAAAAGGGATTCTAAAACTCTTGGATTCCAATAAGCACAGCGGTAAGAATTAAATAAACTCTTAAAAAAACAAAGAGAAGGCAGGGGATAATGACCATAGCCAAGTTTTCAAATTCAGGCTGATCTGAGTTGACTCAAAAGGTAACCTCAGTGTGCTAACTTAAGACAGTTCATGTAGCCTAACTGGACACCATTACAAATGTAATTTCTAGCTGTACTACCTCTGATAAATTAATTGTTCTCTTGGAACATTCTCTTTATTTGTAAAATGATTATTAAATACTCGCCTCTTAGAGTGTTTCTAATTGGTAAATGTGACTATGTAACTTTAGCAGGACAGGATTCCTGTGCTATGTACCCTTCACTTCTACCTTCAATCCAAGTTGGCTGAAGTGATTCTATGAGTGGCAATTGATGTTAAAAAGATCCTCCATTAGGAAGTGGACTAGTTCATTTTCACATTGCTGTAAGGAATACCTGAGACTGGGTAATTTACAAAGGAAAGTGACTCAATTGTCACAGTTCTGCATGGTTGGGGAGGCCTCAGGAAACTTACAATCATAGCAGAAAGCTAAGGGGAAGCAAGTCACATCTTACACAATGACAGGAAAGAAAGAGCACAAGGGAAACTGCAACTTTTAAAACCATCAGATCTCGTGAGAACTCCCTCACTGTCACAAGAACAGTATGGGGAAACTGCACCCATGATCCAATCACCTCCCACCAGGTACCTCCCTCAACATGCAACGATTACAATTTGAGATGAGATTTGAGTGGGGACACAGAGCCAAACCATATAATTCTGCCCCAACCCCTCCCAAATCTCATGTCCTTTTCACAATTCAAAACTAATCATGCCTTCCCACAGTCCCCCAGAGTCTTAACCCATTCCAGCATGAACCCAAAAGTCCAAATCCAAAGTCTCATCTGAGACAACGTAAGTCTCTTCTACCTATGAGCCTAAAATAAAAAATAAGTTAGTTGCTTCCAAGATGGGGATATAGGCATTGTGTAAATGTTCCTGTTACAAATGGAAGAAACTGGTCAAAACAAAGGTGCCACAAGCCCCATGCAAATCGAACACTGAGCAGAGCAGTCATTAAATCTTTAAGTTCCAAAACAATCTCCTTTGACACCATATCTTGCATCCCAGGCAAGCTGATGCAAGAGGTTGGCTCCCAAGGTTTTAAGCAGCTCTACCCCTGTGACTCTGCAGGATACAGCCCCCACAGCTGCTTTCATGGGCTGACATTGAGTACCTATGGCTCTTCCAGGTGCATGGTACAAGTTGCTGGTAGATCTACCATTCTGGGGTCTGGAGGACAGTGGTCCTCTTTCCCACACTTCCACTAGGCAGTGCCCCAATGGGGACTCTGTGGGGGCTCCAACCCCACATGTCCCCTCTACACTGCCCTAGTAGAGGGTCTCGATGAGGGCTCCACCACTGCAGTAGACTTCTGCCTGGAGATCCAGGCATTTCCTTACATCCTCTGAAATCTAGGCAGAGGCTCCCAAAGCTCTGAGCACCCACAGGCCCAATGCCATGTGGAAGCCACAGCTTGGGGCTTGCACCCTCTTAAGTCATGCCTCAAGCTGTACCTTGGCCCCTTTCAGCCGTGGCTGGAGTTGAAATAGCTCAGATGCAGGGCATCAAGTCCTGAGGCTGTGTGGGCCTGACCCATGAAACCATTTTTCCCTCCTAGGCCTCCAGACCTGTGATGGGAGGGGCCGCAGTGAAGATGTCTGACATGCCTCTTAGTTCTTTTTCACACTGCTGATAAAGGCATACCCAAGAACAGGCAATTTACAAAAGAATGAGGTTTAATGGACTTACAGCTCCACTTGGCTGGTCTTTCCACATGAGGAAAGATCTTTCCCCACGGCCAAACCACATCACATGCTCTGGAGACATTTTTCGCATTGTATTGGCTGTTAACATTTAACTCCTCGTTACTTACGCAAATTTCTACAGCAGCTTTGAATTTCTCCCAGAAAATGGGTTTTTCTCTTCTACCACATAATCAGGCTTCAAGTTTTCCAAACTTTTATGCTGTGCTTCTCTTTTGAACATAAGTTCCAATTTCAAATCATCTCTTTGTGAATGCATATAACTATACACTTTCAGAAAAAGCCAAGTCACCTCTTGAATGCTTTGCTGCTTAGAAATTTCTTCTGCCAGATACCCTAAATAATCTCTCTCTGTTTCAAAGTTCCACATATCTCTATGGCAGGGGCACAATGCCACCAATCTCTTTGCTAAAGCATAGCAAGAGTGACTTGTTCCAGTTCCCTAGAAGTTCCTCATCTCCATCTGAGACCACCTTAGCCTGGACTTCATTGTCCATATTCCTATCAGCATTTTGGTCAAAAGCATTTAACAAATCTCTAGGAAGTTCCAAACTTTCCCATATCTTTCTATCTTCTTCTGAACCTTCCAAACTATTACAACCTCTGCACACTACCCAGTTCCAAAGTTGCTTTCACATTTTGAGGTATCTCTATAGCAGGGCCCTACTCTCTGCAGTACCAGTTTTCTGCATTAGTTCATTTTCACAATGCTATAAAGATACTACCTGAGACTGGGTAACTTATAAAGAAAAGTTTAATTGACTCAAAGTTCTGTATGGCTGGGGAGACCTCAGGGAACTTACAAGCATGGCAGAAGATGAAGGCAAACAAGACATATCTTACATGGTAGCAGGAGAGAAAGAGTGCCCACAGGGGAAACTGCCACTTTTGAAACCACCAGATCTCATGAGAACTCCCTCACTGTCACTAGAACAGCATGGGAGAAACTGCCCCCATGATCCAATTACCTCCCACCAGCTTCCTCTCTTGACATGTGGGGATTACAATTCAGTTGGGGACACAAACTTAACCATATCTGGAGTACATGGACAAATAAAGATTGTATCTCTCTCAGATACTAAAGTCTCTCTGTCTCTGTCTCTCTCCTCTCTCACACACACATATACACAAACATAATGTCAAAATATAGACAGTATACAGTAGGAAGAGGCAAGAATTTTTTTCTAAGAATAGAAATGAAAGCAGTTATGGAGAAAGACAATAAATATATAGACATAAATCTTAGCATCTGTGAAATGCTCCAAATCTTAGGGCAATGTCTCATTGGGACATTGAGCCTGCTTGGTGTCTCCGAAGTTGTGTGCCTTTTCATAGGAAGTTCTCAATGAATTGAATCGTAGCTGCAGCACAGCACAGACATATCACACCTCCATGCCACATCTTAGGCGAGTTACTTATCTGTCAGCATCATTTAACTCACCCGAAAACTCAGAATAATTAAAAGAATAGAGCCCACTTTATCAAAAGAAGAAAAGCATGTGGTTTGCAGAATCTTACTCTTCTGATTCTGCCTTCTACCAGAATGGCATACTTAATTTGTCCCAGAGAGCCTGGAGAAGGCAGCCATTTCTAAGAATTGAATTATTTTTAAGGAAAGGTTATAATTGTAATGCCTCTGGGAATACTTTATGCTGAAAAAATGTGGAGAAACAAAGGATGCTCTGTTTTGGAAAGCCCCTAAAAGAGTTTTTGGGTGTACAAATTGAGTATATTTTCAAAATGTTTTGAAAACTTGAAGTACTTTGGAGTGGAGACAAAAAAAATCTTAAAATGCTTTAATACCAGCTAGTTCAGACCCTTGCCTTCTAATATAAGAACAAAGACTAAATGATTTAAAAGTAACTTTATAAAGACACATATGTTCCAAAAATAAGACCACTAGCTATTCCAGCAAATCCATTAGTTTACAAGATCTTTCTTCTTTCCCTAACTTTTACCTGATGCTACCTGATGACTAAAACTCCAACCATCAAAGCCCTATAAAAACCCTTCCCTATTATCTTTTTAGATACTTCTCCAAACTGATACTCTTTTTGCTCAGCGAATTTTATACCTGGTTGGTTTCCCTGGAGGCTTATAGAGTTTTAACAAATTTTAGATGAGAAACAAACAATTTTTTAATGGACAGTTGGAGAATAGGTAAAAGAGGAGGAAATCTAGGGAGAGACACAGGGTTCATTAATATGGAGTATGGAAGCAGAGACCCATAAGAAATCCCCAAGGCTGGAAACAAGCAAAGATATTTAAAATCAGCAAGCTAATATTAAATATTTACTGTATCACTGGCTTGTAACATCAACCCACTCTGTTTACTCCAACTTTGGGGGAAAGTTCTTCTATATACAGTACCTCATGTTATTACTAATTTACTTTCTGCATAAAATAAATAGTGAGTGGAGATAAATGGAGGTCTATGTCTTACACTTAGTTTGACATGGTGCAAATAGAAAAGAACTGCAGCCACAGAAAATGAAATTCTAGAGAGAAAACTGGTAATTTACCAAAAAACAAAAATTTAAATCAAAGGTAATAAACAAAATCCCTCTATAATCCACAAGAATATTAAAAAGAATGCTTTATTTCTCAAATTACCAGGATTGTATTCTCTAGGCAGTTTATTTTAAATATTAAAAGATACTTCCAGAAGATCTGAGATTCTAGGGACACCCAGTCTGCTGGCATCTGTGCTACTGCCACATAAAGATTAAATATTAAATTTGTTGTTACAAATAAAAATAATTACCTTACCCTCACCACCAAGATATTTGAGTAGATTAGTATGGAGGAGCACGGTAAAGGAGGAAAAAGAAATGAAAGGAGATATATTAGTTTTCCTTTTCTGCTGTAACAAATTACCACAAATTTAGTGAGTTACAGCAATACGAATGTATTATATTACAGTCCCGAAGGTCCAAAGCCTGAAATTGGTTTTACTGGGCTGAAATTCAGTATTGGCAGGGCTGTTTTCAGTTTTCTTTCCGAAAACTCTAGGAAAGAATCTTTTTCTTTGCCCTTTATCAGCTTCTAGAGGACACCTGCATTCCTTGGCTCATGGTCCCATCAGTCCAACTTTCATTTCTGTTGTCATCTCTCCTCTCCAGGTTGACACTCCTGCCTCCCTCTTATGAAGACTCTTGTAATTATATTAGGACCTTCTGGATAATCCAGTATAAAACTCCAATCTCAAGATCCTTAATCTTATCATAAAGTCCTTTTTGCCATGTAAAGTAACAGGGATTAGGATGTAGACAACTTTAAGGGTCTATTATTCTGCCTACTGTAAGAAATATCTAAACAAGTGTGTGAAAAGAATAGGACTAAAAAGTATGATGGCCCAGGAAAGAGGTGGCAGGTAGTGATGTGTGCACGGGTACCTTTCTGTGCACACTTTGGAAGATTAGAAGAATGGAATTTTTCTGCATGTTTGTCTTTTTGTTCAGGAGACAGAGCATAGTAGAAAGAGCTTGGAGTTGGAAGAATTGCTTTGAGTCTAAATCCTACCACATTCTGGCTTTACAGTATTAAGCAAACCATTAACCTTCTCTGAAAAATTAGGGTGAACTTTCCTTGAGTGCACACTATGTGCAGCCACTGTACAAACAAATACTTCACCTGTACCATCTCATTTAACCTTCTTAACTCCTGTAAAGATGGCTCCATTGTAGAATTAACAAGAAAAGACTATGTTAGCATCAGTGTCCAAAATCATCCAAAATTAACCTTGTTAATAAATTGGCTCAGTTTCTTCTTCACTAAAATAATAGGAATAATACCTTGTAGAAAGGCACTATTGTGAGAAATAATATGTTTCGGCAGCACTTTCTTAACTGTTACAAAATTACATAGTGATGTATAGTTGTATGTAGTATTTAACTTCTTTGAGGGTACAGTGAAGAAACACAGGTAAAATATCCTTGTTAAAAATAATTTATTGTATATTTCAAATAGCTATAAGAGAATAACTGTAATATTCTCAACACAAATGAAAGAGAAATGTTTGGTGTAATGGACATACCGATTACCCCAATTTGATTATTACACTTTGCAAACCTGTATCAAAATGTCACATGTACTCCAAAAACATATATAGCTATACTATATCAATTTTAAAAATCTGAATAAATAAGGCAGACAGTTTATCAAAAGGATTGTATCATTTTATATTCTCACCAGCAAGGTATGAAAATTCTGGTTTCTCTTCATTTTTGCTGATGTTTGTTGTCAAAGCTTTTAATTTCAATCATTCCAGTAGGTATGTAGTACTATTTCTTGGTAGTCTAATTTGCATTTCCCTGATGACTAATGTTCTTGAGGTTGTTATGTGTGTTTACTGGCCATGCATATAACTTATTCAGTGAAGAGTCCACTCACACATTACACCTATATTTCAATGGGTTGTTATTAAGCTATTCTTTATATATTCTCTATATTCTGAATACAAGTCCTTCATCAAATATATGCTTTGCAAATATGAAAAAAACATAAAAACATATTCTAGTTGATGTCTGATATAAGCAAGTACTTTAAAAAGCTTATTTCTCTCCCTTTAACACTTTCTGTATTCTTAGGCAAAGACAAAGATTATTTTCACAGTGACAGAAGTATTGGACATTGGAATGTCATAAACCATTTCACATTCTCTTTGCCCAAGTCTGAACATCACACGCAAGTGAACTGCCAAGCTGGGCCTCCTTCCCTTCTTTTATTACAGTTGTTTTATTTCCAGTAAATCTTCCCCGTCAACCCTAAGACATTTGGCAAGTGTGAATCTAGGAGGCAGGACGGGACATGCTGATAAAGAATGACTTGAAGGAATGGAATGACAGGCAGCAATAGACTATTTCACTTAGCACATGAAATCCTTTCCATTGCTCTTCCCCTGCCTTTCTGGCATTTGCGCTCTCAAGACAACTTGCAAATTATGGGATCATCTATTTTCACTTGAACACAAAAGGATTTCCAGTTCAAAAGTTTATTTCTAAACATAAATAGAGCTCTTCACCAACATCACATACGTCATGAGTTACCAATGTACATTATCTCAGAAAGAGGACCAGTTCTTTCTAAGTCTTTCGCTTTACTGAATATTTCATTTAAAAACCACAAAAGAACTCTATGAGGTACCACTATCACCTATATTCAAGTCTAACATCTGAGCCAGAGAATGAACAAGGTTTATTCCCTGACATTTCTCTAGTGAGTTAAACATTGCTAAGGAAGACTGGGCATAACCATTTTAAATAACATGATGTCAGCCCTAGAAATCATTAGTCTGAAATTTACTTGTGTTATTTTTCTCATCTGGGCATAGGCAACAGCATGGCTAATTGACATTAAATTTTTATTTTCTTTCAAATCTTTCAATTGGAGAGAATAATGTAGTTTTCCTTCAGTGGGA
This sequence comes from Colobus angolensis palliatus, assembly GCF_000951035.1. Classification (NCBI taxonomy): domain Eukaryota; kingdom Metazoa; phylum Chordata; class Mammalia; order Primates; family Cercopithecidae; genus Colobus; species Colobus angolensis. The sequence continues at coordinate 22,266,840 of NW_012114710.1, forward strand.
GTGGGGAGCAGAATGCATTGCTGGAAAGGATTTCAAGATCAGTCCTTTATGTTGTTGTTTTCTGGGGGCATGGAAGTAATTGCGATTTGAAGTTTCCGTTTGAAAAATAAAAGCATCCAGGGAGAAAGACTAGGGAAAAGGCAGGGACATAAGTGATAAATCTTGAAGTTTAGAAATGTCGGTCACATTCATGAGAATGTTGTCATAAGTGACACCCTGGTTTCAAAAGTTTTGGATCCAGGAACCAGAAGAACCATGAAGATGGGCATTATGAGAGTGGTGAAGGGAACTGACTAACTCTGTGGTCTAGAAAATAACTCATAGGGATATCTTGCCCACTGAGCAGGAATAAATATTGTCTTCCATGAGCTTTATATTATAACTCAGGTAAGAAATTGCCTTGAAATCTTGGCACAGAAGCGGCCTCCTGCCAGTTCTTTGTCTCCCTGCATTCTTAATTACATGGCTATTTTATGGGAATAATTCCCTTTCGAATGACTGAAGATACTTGGGTCCAAAGGACACAACTGCACATCAGTCATGGTAAAGAGGAGAGCAATTTTCTTCCTGTCCATTGGGGCTGAACTGAGATATGCTAAGACATCCTCAGTAGGTAAGGGAGGGGAGCAGACACAGATATTCACCATCATGTAGAAGACGTTCGTTGTTTTGCTCTGAGCCTCCGTAACCCCTGCTGCACTGACAGTAAGCTGATTTTCTTTGGGGAATTACTCATTCCCTGCCCAACTTTCAGACTGGAGAAGGTGGCAAGGGCTAAAAGTACCCACAATGACATTTTTTAAGTCTCTAATAATGTATGCTTTGTCTATAACTAAGTCTTAATCCTGAGTTTTCAGTTACTTCAGCCAGTAATTTTGCATTTAAAGTCAACTTGAGTTGGTCTTTCTGCTTGCTGTTTGCCTCTAAAAGAGATTCTGAACTGATACATATAATATTTATTTTTGGTTATTAACTGTCACTCTCTTGAACACTCTGTAATCTGAGGAACTTTTAGAACCTGAAGTTCAAATAGGTCTACCCATTGAACATTGGAGTCTCTCCAAATACAATGCCACAGTAAACACATAAAATACAGGCAAAGACAAGAATTTGGATCCAT
>NW_012114710.1:22268937-22269750 GCF_000951035.1 Colobus angolensis palliatus
ATACCCACAAAAATTAAAAAGTATATAATATAAAAAAATATAAAAAGCACCAAAGCACTAATTGGGAACAGGGGACTTCTCTGCCTTGTGTGTACCTGGGAGTGAATAACTGAGTACTGAGTGAAATTGGAAACTATTTTTATCTGGTAATACTTTCTAACACTATCTATGTTTAGATAGAGAAAGTTTAGTGATGTTCAGGCTAGTTTATCATCAAAGCTTTCTGAGTAATCTTATGACAATCTTCTGACTTATCTCCCACTTCCTGCTGCTTATATTATTTTCTGCTTAAAATAAGGACTTTATAACTAGAACTAACAAGAAATTATCACCTCATTCAATTTCTGACCTTAATATCTAGTCTCTATTCAAGCAGAACTGTTAACTTGCCAAAAGCACAATTTTCCTCATATTTATCCTATTTATCCATATTGCATTTACTTTTTGGTCCATTTAAAAGAGCCCCTTGGGAAATAATAGATGAACTAGTTCAGGAAAACACACACACACACACACACACACATAAACACAAAACTGGCCATGTCTATGGAAAGAGAAGGGCAAGTGTGAAAATGAAAATGTTCATCTTGCTCTCAAAGTGAATTTGTCCTGTTTTGGATTAAAACCTGGGGCAAGTCCTGGCTTCAAACTTACTTATTTCGTGTCTCTGAGAAAGTGCTCCACCTGTGCTCTGAATCACATCCCATCCTCCCTTCTCAAGAACTACAGATAATTTCTTTCATATATATTTCTTTTTTTTTTTTGGTGGAGTCTCACCCTGTCGACCAGGCTGGAGTGCAGTGGTGCGATCTC
>NW_012114710.1:22270085-22289605 GCF_000951035.1 Colobus angolensis palliatus
GCCTCTTTCTTATATTTTTTACCTCTTGCTGCTTACCCAATCCTTCCAATCAACATTTAAGTTTCTCAATTGTCTCCTACCTTAAAATCACACACTCATTAAATCACACACTCATTAAACAAAAAAAAACATAAAAATTATCTCCCCTCAATTATTGTCCCTTGTCTGTTTTCTCCCTTTTATAGACAAATTTCCTGAAATACCTACTCACCCTATCCAGGTTTATTCTTCTCCTCTTCTCAGCACACTCCTATACTGACTTCTGTTTCCAACATGCACTGACAACATCTTCTCACTGGTCACCAATGATCTCTGTGTTGCTAAATGCTATTGGTCTATTTTTATCTGAACATTCTGAGACATCTTAGACTACATATTGCACAGTAGCTCTCTTCCGGAGCATCACACTCTTGTGGTTTTCCCCTGATCTTTCTGACACTTCCTTCTAAGTCATCTCTGCTGACTAACACACATCCACGGTGTCATCATCCAAGCTTCTGTTTCTATAAAATGGCAGCTACTCTACTTAATTGCAAGGATTATTATAAGAAATAAATGAGATACTACATAGGAAAGTCCCTAGAACCTACTCACAGAATATAGTTAACTTTCAAATGTTACTTATAAAAAAATAAGTAAAAACAAAGATTTAAGGTCTATTAAATCTATTGTTAAAAATAATGTAGTGTATACTTGAAATTTGGTGAAACAGTAGATCATAAATGTTCTCAACACTACACACACACACACACACACACACAAACAAGGTAACTATGTGAAGTGATGGATATCTTAACTTGATTGTGGTAGTCATTTTATAATGTTTACATATCTTAAAGCTTACATATATCATGTACATATAAAAGTGCACATCTTTAATATATTTGTTTGTTTGTTTTGAGACAGAATCTCTCTCTGTCACCCAGGCTGGAGTGCAGTGGTGTGATCTCGGTTCACTGCAACCTCCACCTCCCAGGTTCAAACAATTCTCCCTCAGTTGCCCGAGTAGCTAGTACTATGGGCGCGTGCCACCACACCTGGCTAATTTTTGTATTTTTAATAGAGACGAGGTTTTACCATATTGGCCATGCTGGTCTCGAACTCCTGACCTCGTGATCCACCCACCTCGGCCTCCCGAATTGCTGGGATTACAGGCAGGAGCCACCACACCCAGCCAATATATTTAATTTTTATTTGTCAATTGTTATTTGTCAATTTTTATTAGACAATAAATAAAGCTGAAAAGCAAATAAAATATAAGGTCGATTATATTTTCCCTTAAATGCAGCACTGACCATTTTGCTAAGAAATTCTGAGTCTAGAGACAGCCATTGTCTTTGATTAATACAAATATATATTCAAAACCAACATATTTGATCAATTTGTTTACTTCAGGGTAGATTAATGGTTTTCTTTTCCAATTATAAAATTCACAAATTGGGAATCAGGACAGAAGTTCTCCAAACAGTAAGTTTTGAACAAATTTTAAATATGATACATGAAATTGATATAAATAAACTTAGTTTGGAGAGACAGATAAGAACTTAATTTTAGACTTGAGAAGTTCCAGTGTGATAACTAATTTTTCTCCACAGAAAATTTTCTACTTCTCTTTATTTGGTAACACATGTGGCCCCCATGGACCCATAGGATAATTGGCTTAGGCTTGAACAGTCATAGACCATATTCCTTTTATCCTTAAGGATAAAAGAATAAAGTCCTTGAGGAGTTCTAGTGGGATGGGTAGTTAATTTTTCTCCAGTCCAAATGGTGGCCCCCAAGTATCCCCATTCCTGCTGTTAATGTCCCTGTATTATCTCCACCCACTGAGCATGAGCAGGAACAATGACTTGCTTCTAATCAACAGAATATAGCAGAGGTAAAAGGATGCTGCTTCTGTGATTACATTGCACAAGATTTTAACTTCCATCTTGTGAGAAAACTCTCTCTGTGGACTTCTTCTCCAGTTGTCTTTGATAACGTAAGTCACCATATAGCAAGGCTCTTTGGCAAGGAAGTGAGAGTGGCCTCCTCATGATAGTCAGCAAGAAACTAAGGCCCTTAACTCAACAGACTGCAAAGAAGCAAGCCCAGCCCACAGCCCTGTGAACTTCAAAGTGGATTCTTCTTCAGTCAGGCTTCCAGATGACAGCCTAGCCCTTGATCTCAGTCTCTGACAGACACTGAAGCAAAGCGTCCAACTAAACTGTGTCTGGATTCTTGTCCCACTGGAGTTAAAATAATAAATTCACATTATTTAAACTGCTATGTTTGTGGTCATTTGTTACACAGCAATAAATAATACAGCATGAGGGCAAATCAAAGCTCTTTCTAGAAATGTATGAACAGCAGGATAGCAAAGCCCATTTCCCCTTGGGTAAAGAAACCTTGTGTTCTGGAGCTACCACGTACCAACAATGTCTATTTATAGTAGGAGACGTTAAATCCTACATTCAAAATGTAGAAGAGACAAATGGACAGATGAAGTGTAAAAAGAGGAGGGAAAAAGAGGGAGAAAAAATGCTGGTAGCTGACCCCGACACTAGTATTCTTCCAGTTGTTGTGGTTTTTGTTGTTGTTGTTGTTGTTTGTTTGTTTTTTGAGACGGAGTCTCGCTCTGTTGCCCAGGCTGGAGTGCAGTGGCGTGATCCTGGCTCACTGCAAGCTCCGCCTCCTGGGTTCATGCCATTCTCCTGCCTCAGCCTTCCGAGTAGCTGGAACTACAGGCACCCGCCATCACGCCCAGCTAATTTTTTGTATTTTTAGTAGAGACGGGGTTTCATCGGGTTAGCCAGGAAGGTCTTGATCTCCTGACCTCATGATCCGCCCGCCTAGCCCTCCCAAATTACGGGGATTACAGGCGTGAGCCACCGTGCCCGGCCTTTCCAGTTTGTTTTTTATATTATTGTTAGTTCTCTGACAAAAGTTTCGTGAGTCAACAAATGTATTACATTGCTTAAACTAGTTTAAGTTGAGTTTCTACCACTTAAAACCTAAATTTTTCTACAAAGAGAAAGGGATGTTAATGAAGGAAAATAGAATGGTATCCCTCCAAATTGTATAACAACTATCCTCAAAGTTAGTGTCTTCATGTGAATTCAGAAAGTCATGCATACTACTGTTCCTTAAGAACAACTTGCTGTCTAACTTTTAAAAACATCATCATAATTCTGCTACTTATGGCTATGTAACTTGGTTAAGTCATGTAACTTCTCTTTACTTGTGTTTTCTCTTCAAAAAGTGGAAATAATATTACTGTAACTTGACAATGTTATTGTGAGATATAAATTAGTACATTATTTTTATGCACTATTACTGTGCCAACACCAGAGATGAAATAAAAACTAAAGAAATGTTAGCTGCTATCATTACTATCCCCTCCAAGAATGCAAAAAAGGGATTCTCCCACTAGACGTAGAAAGTTTATTGAAGATTAGGGCATTACTGGTAGAAACCAGTGAACATTGTAATGTCTATTGTTCTTCCATCTTTTGTGGTATTTTGGGGGCAAACAACGAGAGGTGTTTTCATTGGACCTCAGGATTCTTCACTGGACCCAAGGATTTTCATTTGTCAGAGGATAGAAAATTCATAAATAGAAATTTTCATGCTTAATAAGCAGCACTTTCTACATAAAACATTTCTGAATGATTTGAGGACCTTCACATAAAGCTCCTTTAGGTTGGGGTGTGGCATCTAATACATCATGAACACATAAAGGTAAATATTGAATACCTTCACTCCCCTTAAGTAAGGCATTTACTCAATTAATGTTTTGTTCCGTATGTGTTTAAGTGAAAGAATTAGGGAACTTAAAATGGGCCACAGACATAAATACAAAAGCTAACTATAAAATGTGTGGAAGAAAACATAGGTGAAATTTTTGGAGACTGTGGAATAGACAAAGGTTTCATAGGCACAGAAACCAAGAACATATAAAAATTACAAAGTGGACTTTGTCAAAATTAGAAACTTTTGCTTTTTGAAAGCTATTGTTAGGCAAATAACACAAGCCACTGACTGGAAGAAAATATTTGCAACTCATTGGATACAGGAAGACTTGTGTCTAATATATAAAGAACTCTTCAACACTAAAATTGGAACAAGAACAACTCAGAAAACATTGGCAAAAGATTTGAGCAGACATAAGATACAAAAGGCCTACGAATGGTTGATTAGCATGTGGAAAGATGCCAAAAATCTTTACTAATTAAGGAAATGCGAATTGAAATCTCAGTGAGATACCAGTCCATGTTCACTAGAAAGGCTAAAATCGAAACCAACCAACAAACAAAAATAATGAATATTGATTGTTTGTGAGGATTTGGAGCCACTGGAACTTTCAGACATGACAGGTGAAATACAAAATCATACTGTAATACTTGTTTGGAAAACTGCCCTGAAGTTTCTTAAAATGTTAGATATATCTTACCATAACATCAAGGCATTCCACTCAAAGAGAAATGAGGACAGATGTTGCACAATGTCTTGAAGACAAATGTTCTTAAGAGCCTTCTTCACACAAGCCAAATACTGTAAATGACTAAAATGCCCACCAGCAGATGAACAGATAAACAGAACATGATCTATTATACAGTGGAATGTTATTCAGCAAAAAAATAAAAAAAAAAAGAGGGGAAAAAAGCAGTGACTAATGGGATGTTTGTAACGATGTATTCATTTGTCAAGTTCACTGAATTCTGCATTTTATTATCATGCATGCCTTAATAAAGTTGATTTAATATTTTAAATAAACATAGTTTTTCTATATAGATTGTTAACTGAGTTTTAATATTTCTGCAGAAATATTGTTAAATGAATGGTCTGCTGTAGCTTGCGGACTCTAGGACACTTAAACCACTACATAACCCAGCCGGCATGCACTTGGGATATATCTGGGTCAAGTGATTTTCAAACTGTGGGAGAACAACTTTCGTCATTAAATTTTTACTCAATAAATCATGCCTGGTGTTAGTTTTGAATCCTTTTACTTCACCAATCTTAAATTCCACTTAAGTAACCATTTTTGTTCTAAAGCAGACAGCTTGGCATGTCTAACTTTTTCTTCCAATATGACATCAGGAAATTGTAGCCTCTTATTTATTATTAGCAAAACTAATTCAAAAGCTCTCTAAAGCATGGTATAAAAATAGTCTCTTTAGTGATGCAACAAAAATCCCTCGAGAATTTAAAATGCGATTCAAGTGACATTATAGCGAGGCCTATAAACATTTCTATACCTGTAAGATAGAGGATCCACTGCAGTAATAATTTCTACTCCTTACACAGGACTTCACAATTTAAAAAAGCACTTCTACCTCTTATCTCTCCTGACCATTGTAATAACATTTTATAAGAATATTATTAGATATTAAAGTATCAAATATTTTTACCAAAAAGTAAATATTGATTATTGGTGAAGATTTGGAACCCCTTCTCATACATGGCTGGCAGAACTGCAAAATTGTACAATCATTTTTGGAAAATTGCTCTGCAGTTTCTTTTTTTTCCTAGATGAAATGGTTTGTATTATAGAGATAGGTGTACACATATATCTAATCAAATTTTACACTTTACGTATGTCCAGTTTTTATATATTATGTATGCCTCATCAAAGTTGTTTTCAGATTTTGCATTAAATAAACAAATTCTGCAGTTTCTTAAAATATTCAATGTACCTTACTATAAGACCAAGTCATTCTGCTTCTAGGTATCTACCCAGGAAATACGAGAACATATGCCACACAATGTCTTGAAGACAAATGTTCTTAAGAGACTTTCTCATGCTACCCCAAAACTAGGAACAACCCAAAAGTCCATAAGCAGGCTTCTATAGTAGTATGAACTATGCTCTACAAAGCAGTTGTTCTGTAGCTAGACCTGTAAGTGGTAAACACAGGATTGGAAATATGTGTCTAATCCACAACACTGCCTTCTTTATTTAAGTAGGCTACCACTAGTCTAATGGCTAAGACTCAAATTCCTTGGAATGGAATTTCCGGGCCCTTGAGGATTTGACCCATTCTTGTCTTTCCTGCCTCATCTTCTACTGTCTTCTACATTCATTCATCATTTGTTTTATGCTTATTTGCTTTGTTCCTCTCCCATATTCACTATGCATATATTAAGATAGGGAAGTAATTAAAACTTTCTTTTGATCACAGCAGTGGTTCACTAACTTTACAGTTTATAAAACTCACATAAAGTGCTTGTTTTGAAAGGCGATTCCTAAGTCTCATAGCTCTAAGGTTATACCTCAGTAGACCTGGGGCGGGTGACAATACTTGAAATTTTAAATATGTATCCCGAGGTTCTAAATCAAGTGGCCCATGTACTATCTTTTGTGAATTTCTATTTCAATGACTTACAGTGCAATAGACAAGTCATGTAAACTACTAATTACAATATGTTTTGAAAAATGTTCTAAATGTTTCTGGTGCCTCTGAAGCCGGGAAAAAGATCTTTGCCTAGAAAATAAATTCAGAGAAGACTGGAGGTAGACAGCACCAAGGAGGTGATCACCATAGATAGAGTTGCTAACTGATGTTACTGAGGAAGTTTGGACTGGGATAGTTATAAGAAGGAAAAGGACTGGATAAATTGTGGAAACAATTAAAACAAAAAATTGATCAAACTTGTGAGTTGTTGAAAGAAGAGATGTAGGAAAAAGGAACCTAAAAATGACATTTAAATATTCACATATAGATCAGTTGTCATGCTTTTCTCGGAGATTAAGAACACAACCTGAGGAGATTTTGATGACTTTGGCTTGGTGGGTTTTGAGCTATCTGTGTAGTAACTGAGAAAACTACATTCAGCAAATAATCAGATTCGCATGGCTGAAATTAAAGAGAGAGGTAGAGGCTGCATATATAGATCTTAGCATCACTATCATGTCAACAGTAGTTAAAACAACTGACACAAAAAAAACCCCATTCAAATACAGCAAGTACCATAAAAGGATAAATAGACGAAGAACTGAACTTCAGGGAACACAGTCAAGCCATTCCCAAACACATCATTGTCTGGGAAACTTGGTACCTTCCTGCATACTGCCCACATATTTCACTATACAGAGTCTCTGCTCTGTACTTACTCTGGACATGGAGAAACTTATTTTTTTCCTTCCAAATTTATTTCATCAACAAGTTTTTAACATTTTACCCACCCTAATATTTACCACTGGAAGAAGGAATTACTTCCTCTTCTGCACTCCTACAGTATATAATTTTTAATATAGTCTATAATTTTTTCATAGCTATAATTATACTGCTTATAATTAGTGTTATATTTATATCTCATGGAAGGCTGTGGCAATCTTGAAGACTGGAAGCATACCATAATTCTTTCCACCCTTAATGCTTAGGGTTGCCAAATGATTACTATTTGATGAATGTTTGTTGAACAAAGTATTTATTCTGTTTAACAAGCAATTTTCATAATAAAATTAAAAATGTTAAATTAGTATGAATAAAAAGTTGGTGAAATGAAGTCAATAATAAGTAGAAAAATCATAGAAAAGACACAAAATAAAAATAGTAGGCCTCACGTGGTGGCTCATGCCTGTAATCCTAGCACTTTGAGAGTCCGAGGCGGGCAGATCATGAGGTCAAGAGATGTAGACCATCCTGGCCAACATTGTGAAACCCCATCTCTACTGAAAACACAAAACTTAGCTGAGCTTGGTGGTATGTGCCTGTAGTCCCAGCTACTTGGGAGGCTGAAGCAGGAGAATCGCTTGAACCTGGGAGGTGGAGGTTGCTGTGAGCCAAGATCATGCCACCTTACTCCAGCCTGGTGACAGAACGAGACTTTGTCTCAAAATAATAATAATAATAATAAACTATTTAGAAAAAAAGACAAAAGAAACTTCACATATTAATCACTACATGCTAAAAGACATAAAAATTCTCTAACATTCCTCTATTCATTCTACAGCATTTCTTAGGAAAGGCTTTGTTCTAACACTTTGCAAGTATGCAAAGCATTAAATAATAAACTCATATTCAAACAATAATTCAAGCTCTTTTCACATCAAACAGGGCAAAGTGATGTTTTTTTCAAAACTGTATAGTAAACCATTTACAGCTATTCTATGCAATAATGCCTTGAGTTTGTTTGTATACATACAAATATTGTACCTATCCTTATAACTCTTGAAAGTCTTCCCAGAATCTTTCTAAGAGAATCTTATTATAAGCCATCTTTTTGACTTTTGTGAACATTGTAAAACGTTTTAAACACATAGAATAAATGTACAAATAACATTGAATATATAGCAGTAAGTCCACATAAGTTTCTATAACAACATGAAACATGAAGTGAATTAGGAACAAGGATTAATAAAACGAAATGGAAATAAAACAAAATACCAAGAGAAAAAAACAGCTCAGTTGGACTTCATCAATATTTAAAAATGATTTGCTTCAAAAGACACCACTGACAGTGAAAAACAACTCACAAACTGGGAGAAAGTATTTGTAAATCATATACATGAAATAGTACTTGTATCCCGAATATGTAAGGAATTCTTAACAATTGTAAAACAAAACGAAACAAAAACCAAAATTTTTAAATAGGCAAAGTATTTGAATACCTATTTCTTCAAATAAGACATGCAAATGATCAACAAACACATAAAAAAAGGCTTACCCATCAGGGAAATATAATCAAAACCACAATGAGTTACCACTTCATATTCACTAGCATGGCTATAATCAAAAAGTCAGAAAATAAAAAGTTTTGGTGAGAAAGTAGAGAACTTGGAACCCTCAGATATTGCAAGGATCATGTTAAATCGTGCGACTGCTTTGGAAAACAGTTCAGCATTTTCTCAAAATATTGAACTTAGGGTTAACATATGTCCCAGTAATTCTCTGCTTAGGTGCTGAAAAAAACTGAAAACATATATTCACATAAAAGCTTGTACATAAATGATTATAACATTATTCAAAGCATAAATGTGGAAACAACACAACACAAATTTGCATCAACTGGTTAATGGATAAACCAATGTGGTTTGTCCATGCAATGGAACATTATTTGGCTACAAAAAGAACAAAGTTCTTATACATGTTATAATATAAATGAACCTTGAAAACATTATGCAAGTGAAAGAATCCAAACACAATCAAACATATATTATATCATTCAATTTATATAAAAGGTTCAGAATAATCAAAATTGTAAGAACAAAAAATGTACTCATGGTTTTCAGGGACTGTGGTTAACGGTGGATGGGGAGTGCTAATGACCATGAGGATATTGCAGAAAGGTGATGAAAACATTCTGGAATTGGATAATGGTTATTGTTTAACAAAACTTTGTGAATATACTGAAAATCATTCACTGTATACTTTCAAAGGGTGAACTGTATGATATGTGAATTATACCTCAATAAAACTGCCATGTTTCTAAGTGCTCATGCAGTTGTTAGAATTGCTTCAAAAACTATGGTATCGCCCAAGCCAAACTTTACCTCCATTGAGAATTCTTCAGATCATCCTATGTAGAATAATTCTGTTGTGTACACCTTTTATTTTCCTCACTACATTTACCACAAGCTATGTTTTTAAAATGTGTTTATTTTCTTTCTTCTAGTAGGATGCAAAATTTATGCAGGGTGGGGACTCATCTTGTTCATCACTGTAACGTTATTCATCTAGCACAGTGCTTATCAGAGGTAGTTTGTCGTGAAGAAAACGATGCTTAAGTTTCAGAGCCTCTTGGTTGCATAGGTTCTTTCCAAAGGTGTGGGAGAGACCCTATTAAATGTGCCAACATAGTCACATATTTTTGCAAAATTGCAAAACTAAGATATTTAAGCTACAATTAAGAAGACTGTCTCCTTCCAGTCTAAATTTTCTGTCAGATTTCCCCTCCTGTCAGGATAAAACAGAATGGCTATAAGTATTTTTGAAATTCCCCTAAGGGTAAGATAAGATGAAAAGACATTTAGTTTAGGTTTGGTGAGACATATGTGAAAGAAACTTAATTGAGGTTTTCCCGAAGTTTAAAACAATAATAACAATTCCCAGGAAATGACTAAAAATGATTTGTGAGGCCTAAATAAATGTTTCTACACTTTCAATAATAATAATTTTAAAATTGATCCATCATACCAGAGAAAAAACAAGAGACTTCAGTATCTTACTATATCTTCTTACTTTAAACAATGGATAGATTATCCAGACATAAAGCCAATAATGAAACAGCAGACTTCAACACTATAGATCAAATAGACCTAACATACATACACAGAACATGTCATCCAATGGCAGTAGAATGCAGAGTCTTTTCAAGCACATATGGAACATTCTCCAGGATAGATTATATCTTGGGTGACAAAACAAGCCTCAATCAACAAATTTAAGATTAAAATAATACCAAGTAGCTTTTCTGACTACAACAGTTTGAAACTAGAAAGTAATAACTAAAGAAAAATTAGAAAATTCACAAATATGTGGAAATTAAGCAACATAATCCGGAATAGCCCATAAGTCAAAGAAAAGATCACAAGGAAAATCAAAAGACATTTTGAGACAAATAAAAGTGGAAATATAAACACCAAAACTTATGAGAAGCAGTGAAAGTAGTTGTAAGAAGGACATTTATAGCATAAATTCCTATACTAAGAAAAAAAAAATCTCAAATAAGCAACCTTACTTTATACCCAAAAGAACTAGAAAAAGAAGAACATATTAAAGCCAAAGTTAGGAGAAGGAAGCAAATATAAAGATTAGAGCAGAAATAAATCAAACAGAGAGTAGAAAAATAAAATAAAAGATCAATGAAAACAAGGGTTGCTTTCTTGAAAAGATAAAACTACAGGCATTTAGCTATATTAACCAAGAAAAAAAGAGATAATACTGAAATAAAAAATTGTAAGTGAAAAAGAAGATACTACTACTGCTACCACAGAGATACAGAATATAGTAGAGACTACCATAAACAATTATACACCAACAAATTGGATAATTGAGAAGAGACAAATAAATACCTAGAAATTTATAACCTACCAAGACTGAATCATAAAGTAGAAACTCTGAAAAGGTGAATAACAGGTAGAGATAGATGCAGTTAAAAAAATTTAAAAAATCTCCCCCAAAGGAAAAGCCCAGGAACAGAGCTGATAGATTCAATAGTGAATTCTTCTAAGCCTTTAAAAAATTGATGCCAATCCTTCTCAAACTTTTCCAAAAGCTTGAAAATGAAGGAACACTGTCCAACTCATTTATATAGTTTGATATAAAGATGACGCAAGCATCATCTTTATATCAAAACCATAAAAGAACACTACAGAAAAAGAAAATTATAAGCCAATATCCCTGGTTTTCATAGATCCAAAAATTCTCAACAAAGTACTGGCAAGCCATACTCAATAGCACATGGAAAGGATAATACTATGATCAAGTGGCATTATATCTGGGATGCAAGGAAAGTTCAACATAAGCAAATCGATAAATGTAAATACATCATATTAATGGAATAAAGGATTAAAATTATGTGATTATCTCAATAGAGAAGAGCAAAATCGTTTAACAAAATTCACCATCATTTTATGATAAAACTGTCAACAAATTAAGGAAAGAATATATGTCAACATACTAAAGATCTATATGACAAGCCCACAGCTAACATTATACTCAATGGTGAAAAGCTGTACGTTTCTTCTATAATATCTGGAAGTTTTCTCTTCTCTAAGACTAGAAAGAAGGATGCACACATTTGCCACTTCTGTTTAACACAGTAATGGAAGTCATATCTGAATAATTAGTCAAGAAAAAAAAATAAATGACATCCAAAGAAGAAAGAAAGGTTAATTTCTTTCTATTTGCCCATGACAAGATTGTATATAGAGAAAACCCTTAAAAAACTGCACAAAAAAACTGTTAGAACTGATAAGCAAATTCGGTAAAGTTGCAGGACACAAAAATCAATATACAAAAATACATTGCATTTCTAAACAGGAAGAAGAAACTGTTCAAAAAGGAAATTAAGAAAACAGTTGCACTCATATAACATCAGAAAAATAAAATACTTAGAAATAAACTTAACCAAGGGCATAAAAGATTTGTACACCGAACTATAAGACGTTGATAAAAGAAATTGAAGAAGACACAAGTAAATGAAAAGATCTCTTGTGTTCATGGACTGGAAGAATTAATATTGTTAAGATATCCTTACTACACAAAGTGATCTATAGATTCAATGCAATTTTTCAAAACTCCAGTGGCATTTTTCAGAAATAGGGAAAAAGTCTTAAATTTCATATGGAACCACAAAAGACCTTGAATAACCTAAGCAACCCTGAGAAAAAACAAAGCTGGAAGAACCACAATTCCTGATTTCAAACTATATTACAAAGCTATAGTAATCAAAACAGTGTGGTACAGACATAAAAGCATACATATAGACCAATGGAATGAAATAGTGAGCCCAGATAGAAACCCATGCATACACAGTCAACTAATCTTTGACAGGGAATGCCAAGAATACATACTGAGGAAAGGATAGTCTCTTTAAGAAATGGCATTGGGAAAACCACATATATATATATATATATATATATGTGCAAAAAGTGAAATTGAAGGGTTATGTTGCACCATGTATAATAGATTACAGACTTAACTGTAAGATCTGAAACTATGATATAAAACTCCTAGAATTAAACATAGAGGGAAAGCTCCTTAACATTGGTCTTGACAATGATTTATTGTGTATGACACCAAAAGCACATATAAGCAAAGTAAAAATAAATGAGTGAGACTATTCTACATCAAACTAAAATCTTCTGGAAATCAAAGAAAACAATCAACAAAATGAAAAGGTAACCTACAGATTGAGAGAAAATATTTGCAATCTATATGTCTGATAAGGGGCTAATATCCAAAATATATACAAAATTCATACAATTCAATAGAAAAAAAAAAACCCTGATAAAAAAAAATAGGCAAAGGACATGACTAGACATTTTTTTGCCAAGAAGACTTATGAATAAATAGCCAACAATCATAGGAAAAGATAATCACCAATTATCAAGAAATGCAAACTAAGACGACAGTGAGATATCACCTCACACCTATTACAATGGTTATTATAAAAAAGATGAGATAAGAAATGTTGTTGAGAGTATAGAGAAAAGGGAACCCTTAAACACTGTTAATGGATATGTAAACTGGCACAGCCATCATGGAAAACTGCATGGCGTTATCTCAAAAAATAAAAATAGAATTAGCAAATAATTCAGTGATTCCATTTTTGGGTATGCATTGGAAGAGAATAAAATTAGTATCTTAAAGAGTTATCTGCACTTCCATGTTCATTGCAGTAGCATTACTCACAATAGCCAAGATATGGAAATAACGTAAATGTCCACTGCTGAATGAATGGATAAAGATAATGTAGGGTATATATATATCCAATAAAATATCATTTAGCCTTAAAAAAGAAAAATAATCCTGTCTTTGAGACAACATGGATGGGCCTATGGAGCAGTATGCTTTGTGAAAAAGCCAGACATAGAAAGGTAAATATTGCATGATCTCACTGATGCAGAATCTAAAAATGTTGAACTCATAGAAGCAGAGAGTAGAAGGATGTTTGCCAGGAAACAAGGAAATTGGGAGATCTTGGTCAAAGGCTACAAAATTTCAGTTATGAGATGAATAATTTCTGGGGTCTTAATGTATAGCATAGTGGCCATAGTTAATAGTACTGTGTCGTAAACTTGAAATTTTCCAAGATAATAGATCTTAAGTATTCTCACCACACACACAAAAATGTTATTGGTAAAATTATGTGAGGTAATGAATGTGCTGGTTAACTTGTATACCTATGTCAGACCATCACATTGTACACCTTAAGTATATATAAAATTTTTACTTTTCAATTATATCTCAATAGGCAAAAAAAGAAAGCAGCAAGCATAACAAGAAATATAAAATAATCCATTTAATAATTTATTTCATTTATGAAAGTTCTAAGTGAAGGAAGAAACCATTTCATTTAGTATATTAGACTTTACTTTGTGGATGATGTTTAGACAATCAGAAGTACTAATTTGAGACAAGTTTATGAAAAGTCATACAGACATAGATTTTTCTCTTTTTTAAATTCATTTAAGAAGGATATTTAGTTTGAACTATAGTTTTTAATTTGACATTATGGAAATAAATATGCTCCTTATATGCTGCAGGCAAAAAATGTGGAATTATTTTTATCCTTCAATAAACTATAAAAAACCATAATTTTCATTCAAGTTTGAGAGACATAATCATTTCCATAAAATAAGACAATAATGTCTGAACTGAGAGCTATGGGATTATGGTTGATAATTCAGAAGCTTAGAGATATCTATTAGAATTTATATGCCAAAAAAATGCAAATGTTTTGTGCAAGTTTTCTAAACTTTTGTTTTGGTACTTTTTTATTAAACAAAAATTAAAAGTTACAGGAATTTATGCCTAAAGTAATTCTTTGGACTGCAGTTTGGAAAGCAGATTTAGCTGCTACGAAAAAAGGAAAAAATGTTCTCTGTTGCCAATTGAAATAGAAATGTCTATTAAAAAACAAAAAGCTGATGTTTGAAAATTTCCTTTCCTAATTAAACATTTAAATATGTTCAAAATCAAACTTCCAAATACTGAATGGAATAGAAAAGTGAAATTTGCATGTATTATTGCATATTAAGCACTGTTCATAGATACATGTAGTTTGGCTATCTTTTAATTCCAAAGAAAATATTTTTCTTCAACAATTCTTTAGTAGTGCACATTTTTCCAGTTTCTATTTGAAATATATCCCTTATGTCCTGAGATATCTGAACAAAATTTCTTCTTTAAAGGTATACATTATTCATCAGTGTGAATATTGTTAGAGCCCATATATCTTCATGATTTTAATATTTTCCCAACAGTACCCGATGATGCCTTATTATAAAGATCAAGTGTAATACTTTATTTTTGTTTTATCTTAAATTTTCCTGAACTGCTACATTTCAATCTACTGATCTGTACAAGTATAGCAGTAATAAAACATTCGCTTTTTTGCTTGTTTGTTTTTTTGAGATGGAGTCTCGCTCTGTTGCCCAGGCCGGAGTGCAATGGTGCAATCTCAGCTCACTGCAACCTTCGCCTCTCAGGTTCAAGCGATTTTCCTATCTCAGCATCCTGAGTAACTGGGACTATAGGCGCCCCACCACCATGCCAGGCTAATTTTTGTATTTTTGGTAGAGACGGGGTTTCACCATGTCGGCCAGGCTGGTCTTGAACTCCTCACCTTGTGATCCGCCCACCTCAGCCTCCCAAAGTGCTGGGATTACAGGTATGAGTCACTGTGCCCAGCCAAATATTCACTTTTAACAATGATTATTCTATATTCTGAAATGAAAAGACCCTATTAGTAAGGTTACCTTTGTTTAAATCTAGTCTATATCAATTGTAACAGTGATATGAAAAGCTATGATTTACTGTTTGTTGGACCTTTACAAATTTTCTTTTCACCTAATTTTCACAAAACAATAAAAAAAGGACTAACTTAGGGGGATGAAAGAAGTAGGTCAGTAGCTAGAAGATATAGGACTTAGAAAATGCTTTTTTTTTAGGAGACATTTGACTACAAATTCATGTGGTATGTTAGTCCATTCTCACATCGCTATGAAGAACTACCTGAGACTGGGTAATTTATAAGGAAAAGAGGTTTAATTGGCTCACCGTTCTGCAGGCTATACAGGAAGCATGACTGGGGAGACCTCAGGAAACTTAGTCATGGAAGAAGGAGAAAGGGAAGCAAGTATATTTTCACATTGCCTGCAGGAGAGAGAGAGTGAAAGGGGAGGTGCTACAAACTTTAAACAATCACATCTCATGAGAACTCATTCAATGTCACGAGAACAGTAAAGGAGAAATCTGCCCCGCTGATTCAATCACCTGTCACCAGGTCCCTCCCCCAACACTGGAGATTACAATTCAACATGAGATTTGGGTGAGGACACAGAAGTCAAATAATATTCTGTGGCTTAAGACTTAAACAGCCATCTGAGAATTCACCTTAACCCAATGGAAAGATTCGTATGGTCACCAAAATCATAATTTTGGAGCCTACGAGAGTGCTGAGGTCATAAATTAAGCAAGTGTCTCAAATTTCAAAGTGTGACAAGCCTCTCCAAGGGAAAATGGGACCTATAAATTATTTCACCTTAACAGAATATGTGAAAAAAGAGGAGGCAACCATAAAAGTAAGGCGAAAATCTAAAATTTTGAACAGTTTCTTAAAGGCTAAGTTTCTTAAAGGCACACATGATAGTTTAGAATCCTTGGATGTCCCAGATGCAGGAAGAGCCAGTACCTACTGCCAGCCATCTCCCACAGCCCTCCACCAGGTGTGTGGGAGGAAGAGCAAGGCAAAACACTGGACAGAGTCAGTGGTGCAGATGGGCAAGGCCTGGTTGGTGGGTGAAGCAGGCAAACTTGGAGAAGCCCATCCATGCCCAAGTGTCAGACTTGATAATGCTTTAAGAGAAATGATCGCTACCACTGGGAGAGAGACAGGAAATACTTCTGCCCCCCTGTTCCAGGCAAAAGTAAGCTCCCTCTGGGGAGATGTCATATTGCGATATAACAAGAAATACACACTTGGTCTCTGCCTCCAGTTCCTGGCGTGTAACTCCAAAACGCTTTTAATTTCCAGAGTAATGGGTTCCAGGTGCATTTTTTTATTCTAATATTTTTGGTCTTTGACCCCGGTTCCTGACAGAGAGCTCCTAATTTCTTAGAGTTTTCTTAATGATAATAATTTCTCAAATACTTAGTTTGGCTATCTTTTCTAAATATTATCTTATCCAGAATATCTCATATTCTAATGAGGTAATTCTTCCTGGGCTCATGGATGGGGACTGCTCACCAGAAAGGACCAAGGCATTATTAGAAGCTTGGAACTTTCACTTCCAGCCCCTGTTCTTCAGAGAGGTAAGAGAAGCTGGAAATTGAATTAGTAACTGATCATACTTATGTGATGAATACTCTGTAAAAATTCATAGCTAAGGGATTCAGAAAGTTTGTTTGTTGCTGAACACATGGAGATGCTAGGAGGGTGGCATGCCCAGGGCACATATGTTTCGTGCCCCTTCCCAGATATCTTGTCCTGTGCATTCCTTCATCTGGCTATTCATCTGTATCTTGTACAATAAAGGTAAGTGAAGTGTAACCCTGAGTTCTGTGAGCTGCTCTAGCAAATAAATGGGACCCAGAGAAGGGGTAATAGAGACCCCTGATTTATGGCCAGTTGGTTAGAAGGTTTGAAGCATAAGTCACAACATGAGACTTGTGAGTGGGATCTGAAGTGGGGGCAGTTTTATGGGACTGAGACCTTAACCTATGGGATCTGACTCTAACTTCAGGTAGAGAGTATCAGAATTGAGTTAATATGTAGACATGCAGTAGGTGCCCACTGGAAAACTGATTGATATGTGCAAAAAACAAAAATAAAAACACAAACAAAACAAAAAGACTGCACACACTTTGGTGAGCGGAAGTGTTCTGTATTTCGATGACTGTTTAAGAGAAGAGAAAGTGAGGCCGGGTGTGGTGGCTCCTAGCACTTTGGGAGGCCCAGGTGGCAGATCACCTGAGGTCAGGAGTTCGAGATCAGCTTGGTCAACATGGTGAAACCCCCTCTCTACTAAAAGATACAAAAATTAGCCAGGCATAGAGGCAGGTGCCTGTAATCCCAGCTATTTGGGAGGCTGAGGTCGGTGGATCACGAGGTCAGGAGATCGAGATCAGCTTGGTCAACATGGTGAAACCCCCTCTCTACTAAAAGATACAAAAATTAGCCAGGCATAGAGGCAGGTGCCTGTAATCCCAGCTACTGGGGAGGCTGAGGCAGGAGAATCATTTGAACCTGGGAGGTTGCAGTGAGCTGAGGTTGCAGTAAGCTGAGATTGTGCCATTGCACTCCAGCCTGGGTGACAGAGTGAGACTCTGTCTAAAAAAAAAAAAAAAAAATGAGAGAGAGAGAAAGTGTTTATCTCCTAAGGAAGGAAGGGAAATAAACTTTTCCCCACCCCACCAGCCTGCCCGGACACTGGGTAAAGCCACTTGTAGGCACAAGGAATACATACATGTGCAGGATCTTCAAGTGATAGGAAGTAGAAGTCTGCTGCTGTTAGGGTAGAACCAGGAAAATCCTTCACTCCCCAGACACCCAACCAATTCAGGGCAGAGTTCACCTGCCATGGCCCTCTGCACTGAGGAGAAAAGAAAAGTTTTTACCACTGGTGGAGGATCAGGAACACCGAGAAAGCTCCACTTCCAGGCTTAGAGGCACAGGACCTGCTTAAGAAGAAAACTGGACTCAGAAAGCTGAGAAACCCTGACTGCCCCCAACACCAACCCTACATAAAACAAGCACCACAGACTGCTGCTGGCAGAAGGACAAAGTGACAGAGATCACTGCAGGGCACAGGTGGCAGAGTCTACAACAGTTGAGAATGAATCAGGTGCACAGAGAGACGTGTTTTAGCACCACAGCCCCCACGTTGAGCACAGTGGGGTTTCAGTCCACCACCAGAGGAATGTAAAGAATGGGGGTCACTCATGATGATGTATCTATAAAAACCTCAGGCCTAGCTCAACTATGGACTGGATTGACATAAAAATTAAAATCTGCTCTTTGAAAAACACTCTTGAAAAAATGAAAAACAAATCACAGATTCTCCTAAGTGAATTAACACAGGATCAGCAAACCAAATACTGAATGTTCTCACTTATAAGTGGGGGCTAAACATTGGGTGTTCGTGGACATAAAGATGGCAGCAATAGACACTGGGGACTAGTAGAGGAGGAAGGGAGGGAGTGGGGCAAGGGCTGAAAAACTGATTATGAAGTACTAGTTTCAGTACCTGGAAGATGTGATCATTCGTACCCCCAAACCTCAGCACCATACAATATACCCAGGAAATAAACCTGTCCCCAGAATCTAAAATAAAAGTTACAATTATTTTTTAAAATGAAAGAAAATATTGGCTGGGTGCGGTGGTTCACGCCTGTAATCCCAGCACTTTGGGAGGCCAAGGCAGGTGGATCACTTGGGGTCTGGAGTCCAAAACTAGCCTGGCCAACATGGTGAAACCCCACCTCTACTAAAAATACAAAAAATTAGCCAGGCATGGTGCCAGGCGCCTGTAATCCCAGCTACTCGGGAGGCTGGGGCAGCAGAATGGCTTGAACCAGGGGGGCGGAGGTTGCAGTGATGGAGTCGTTGCCGAGATGGAGCCATTGCACTCCAATCTGGGCAACAAGAGTGAAACTCCATCTCAAAAAAAAAAAAAAAAAAAAAAAATAATGCAAAATTTAAAAAATCTCCCCCAAAGGAAAAGCCCAGGAACAGAGCTGATAGATTCAATAGTGAATTCTTCCAAGCCTTTAAAAAATTGATGCCAATCCTTCTCAAACTTTTCCAAAAGCTTGAAAATGAAGGAACACTGTCCAACTCATTTATATAGTTTGATATAAAGATGA
>NW_012114710.1:22289655-22305399 GCF_000951035.1 Colobus angolensis palliatus
AAAAGACAGCTCAATTGAAAAAAGAATACCTGGACTGAGACAATTCTTATCAAAAAAAAAGAGACACAAAAAGGTATGCAACATCAACTGGGAAATTAGTTTTCATTGCCATGGAGTACTATACACTCACTAAAATGGCTAAAATTAACAAGTGTAGGTAAAGGCTATGGAGCAGCTGGAAGTTACACATTGCTGGTGAAAATGAGAAACAGTATAGTTGATTTTGGAAAAGATTAGTATTTTCTTAAAATGTTTAATATACATCTAATATGCAAGCCATTTCTGGGTATTTAATCAAGAAATATTAAAATACATATTCTCACAAATAATTACATGCAGATATGTATAATGAGTTTTTCCGTAGTAGCCAAAATGTGAAACAAACCAAATATCTGTAGACGAATGAATAGATAAACAAATTGCAGTACGTTCATACAATGGAAACTATTCAACAATTCAAAAGGAGAAAATATTAATACATGCAGCAACATGACTGAATCTTGACAGCATTATGTTAAGTGAAAAAAGTGAGACACAAAAGATTCCATACTATATGATTCAAATAATAATATTTTCTAGAAAGGGTAAACTATAGTGACAGAAAGATCAGTAGTTTTCAGAGGTTGATGCTGGGGGGGTATCACATGCAAAGGGGTACTGCAGAACTCTTTGGGGTGATGGAAACATTCAATATCTTAATTGTGGTAGTAGTTTTCAAAGTTTCATTTGTCAAAATATATTGAACTTATATATAAATAAATATATAAGTTTAATATACTTAATATAAATAAATATATTTATTCACTTAATATAAATAAAGTGAACAAATTTTACTGAATGTAAATTACACCTTTTTAAAAAGTAGTGGGAAGATTTGATTGAGGAACACTTAATGAATACAAAAGTAAGAATAGACCCTTATAAATTAAAGGTTTCTGATAAGAGAAAATGAAAGCCAGGTGCAGTGGCTCACACCTGTAATTCCAGCACTTTGGGAAGCCAAGGCAGGAGGATCACCTGAGGTCAGGAGTTCGAGACCAGCCTGGCCAACATAGTGAAACCCCGTCTCTACTAAAAACACAAAAATTAGCCGGGTGTGGTGGCAAGCACCTGTAGTCCCAGCTACTTGGGATGCTGAGGTGGGATAGTCTCTTGAACCCAGGAGGCGGAGGTTGCAGTGAGCTGAGACCATGACATTCCACTCCAGCCTTGGTGATAGAGTGAGATTCCATCTCAAAAAAAAAAAAAAAGAAAGAAAAGAAAAGGAAAAAAGCAGATGTTGAAACAAAATTCAAGGAAGGATAGGAAGAGCAGCCTGTCTCGTTACAATGAGAAGGTTAAGACGAATGCAAATATGGGTACTTACATACATTTGTTTGGTTGCTGCTGTGAAGATCCCAGCTTCAAAATAATATGCTCTGCATCCCCATTGTATCATATCCATGTTGCTAATGAAAATATTGTCACATTGAAATTACTGTTGTTGTATTATAGTTTGGTGGATCCCTACGTGAAGCATGTAGAATCAGAAAATCACATAGGACTGTCGATCAAGAAGACTCATGGGTGACTGTGTTCAAACAGGTTTGGTCAATATAGCAGAAGCCACTCTGAACACCTGAGAAGTAGTGCAAAACAGGAAATTTGTGATCTGCAAAAATACTGGAAGAACTATGGAATTAAGATTAAGAAAAGTACTTTCAAAAAGTTTAAAAGTAAAGAAATCGCATAGAAACCACCACCAATAATTATGGCTCACTGTAATACAAAATGAATGACTCTCAGAACTTTGGGAGCTTCTGGTACAATCTCACTTCTGCCGTCTGCTACATTCCTGCTTACAGCTGCTACTGGAGAATAATGCGGTCTCCCTCAGTTTTCATGAGTGTCTCTCATTGGTGGAATCTAATTGAAATCCTGCTGGCAGAGCCTAGTTTCCAATCTTTCATCTTCAGTAAGACATGGAGTATCTAATAACGAGACATGTGAAGATTAGTGAGAGTCAAGCAAATATCCGGCATGGTGGCATTTTACCCAACAAAGTTTCCATAGTCTGTGGCCTAGTTATTAACGTTGTAGATCAACAAATTTCATCTTTCTGGTTTCCCAGAACTGACTGAACCTGAGAGTTTAACTCAAAATATTCAAAATTGTGGTATCTATTATACAGCATGGTGACTATCATCAATAATAATGTATTGTATATTTCAAAATAAGAAAGTACATTCCAAATGTATTGTCACAAAAAATGTTAAATAAGTGAGATGGGTCTTTCAATTAGTGTGATTTAATCATTTCACATTGTACAGTGTGCATGTATCAAAACATGACATTGTACCCTATAAATGTAATACAACTATGATTTACCAATTAAAATAATGTTAATGAAAAAATTTTAAAAACATGTTAAGAATAGTAAGAATCTTAAAGTAGGATGTCACCTGTGACTGTTATTTAAGCATGTGTGACATCCTAGATGAAGGGCTGGCATGTGTGAGAAATAAATGTGTGAGTCATAAAAACAGGACTTCCTATTTGTTGGGTGGTCACCAAGAGCCAGGCTTTGGGCTAAGTAGCTTCTGTTCATTCTCTCATGTCATTCTCACATTAACCCTAGGAGATTAGAATTAGTATATCCATTTACTGAAGATGATCATGCTCGAGAAATTAAATTGCCGAAGTTCTATTGAGGAGTGAACCGGGAATTAAAGCAAAATTCTCAGCAATAGTTATGTTCTACTACATTGAAACATATTTTCACATGCTTAATACATTATCATAATCTGTAACTTCTAGATATAAAGCAAATTCATATGCCAGCCTAAAATCAGAACAGATGGAAATGAATAATTCTAGTGTGGTATCATGTATCTACCTCCATAATCCCTAGCAAAAATAACAGCTGACACTTATTTCTCATACATGCCAGCCCTTTATCTATATACTATACAAGTATTAACTCAGTCCTTCTAAGGTAGGTACAATTAGACTCCATTAGAGATAAGAAAATAGGCACAAGAAAATTAAATCACTTGCTCAGGGTCACATAGCTAATAAATGGTGGAGCTGGATTTAGAAACCAAGCAGTCTGACTTCAGAGGCCTTTCAAGTCTGGCTTTGAAATCCTTTGTCTCAGATCAATTTAATATTTTTGAATGCTGTTGAAGCAACATTAAACCATCTTCTAATTTCCGCCATGAAATTGTTTTCAAAGAAAACCCCCACCCTCTGTAATAAAAGGCCTAAGGTAATTGGTTGCTGGCAAATCTACCCTTAAAGGAGTTCTCTGAACAGAAAGGAAATGCTAACAAAGGCTTGAAACTTCAGAAAGATACAGCAAACATAGGAGTAAATAAAACAGACTAGTCTACCTCTTAGGAGTTTTTAAAATAATGCTTGATCATTGAAACAAAAATTATACCACCACATAATGTGGTACTCAAGGAATGTAGAGGAAATACTTCAGACAATTATGTTTATAAGTGGGAAGGCCTAAATGAAAGCAAGACTTCTACCCTTTTTTCAAAGTGGGAAGACGTCTCGATACCAGTAGACTGTGTATTGTAATACCTAGAGCAACTAGTAAATAAACTTTACAAGGAGATATATTCAAAATTAAATGGCAGACTTATGCCTTAAGTCAACAATTTCAACCATTTTCTTAAATTGAATTCATCTACATTCATCTACACCAGTTTAAAAATAAAATGGCTAGAGTGTATTTAAAAAAAAATCCAAAATATTCTGTCTACAAGAAACTCACTTCAAATATAACAATAGGTAGATAAGTAGGCTGAAAGTAAGTGGGTGGAAAAACATGTACCAAGCAAGTATTAATTAAAACAAAAAGCAGTGTTTACTGATATCAGATAAAGTAGACTTTATAGCATAGAAAATTATTAGAGACAAAGAGGTACATTATATAATGATGAAAAGATCAATCTAGCAAGACAAAAAACTGTATTTATCATGAAAAACAGCTAACACTCATAAAGATAGCTCACTATTAATTAGATGTATAAAGTATAAATGCAAAAAGGTATCTGGTTTCAGTGTGCACATAACAGTATGGCATTAGAATATGTCTAAATGAATTAATTATCTTTCATTCTGATGTAGGTCTTTCAAGACCTCCATAGATTTACAATGATGAATAATGTAAGACAGTAATTCTCAAGCTCTTGTGTGTGTCTGAATCACCTGGAGGACTAATTAAAACACAGGTTGCTTCAGTAGGTGTGAGAGGGACCATAAGAATTTGCATCTCATACAACTTCTCAATTGAGAACACTGCCTAGCCACATTATTGGACCATGATTGGGCAATAAGTTTAATTTTAGTTATAATTCATCGTAAGCATTGGAAAGTTTCTTATATCCCAACTATGTTAACGTTTCAACCTTTTTTTCATAATGCTGCCTACCAATGGACTATTTCACATATTATTTCAACAAGTATAATTTAAGCCATTATTGGAGATATCCAAATAAATTAACCCAAACACCAAGGCAAATACAAACAGAACAACTTAAAAAATAAGTTATAGTCCACTTATATATACTTGAAACCATAATGTTACCAAAAAAGTCATAATATTACAAAAAACTGATAGAAGGAAAGCTGGAAAATAATGGAAATGAGATGAACATGTCCTTAGAGACAGGGCAATAAGGCAAATGGTGACACATAATAAAGCTTCAGACTAATCTAAGGTTTATAGTTCTAACAACATATATAAACCAAATTGATTTGCTCCAGACGACCACCAGAGTAAGTGCCAGAGAACAGGCAAGTAGGCAGGGTGAAAGAAAACTTTATTAACTAGCCAATGTGAAGGAGGGGCGAGGTTCACCGGTCTCCTGCGGTGGAGGCCGAGGAAGTCGATCCCGCGTTCTCGGACGAGGTTCCTGGGTCCCGCGTACGAGGACGGGCCTAGGAAGTTCGAGCTGCGTGCCCGCAGGGAGCGGCTTTTATGTCCTGGGCCTGGGAGTGGGCGGGCAGTGGGCGGGACATAGGCGGGTCGGGGGCGGAACATAGGCGGGTCAGGGGCGGGGCGGTAGGCACGGCTAGGTCGGTTTAGATTTTCTCCCTCAGATGTCAGACTGCGTCTGCGCAGTCGACCTGTGTCTTTCCTGGGCGCGATAAAGTTGACAATGAAGAACTCGGAAATGCGCCATTTTAGTCCCTTTGTTCTTTTGTTCCCTCCCTCCCTCTGTCCAGACACAAATGACCACAGATGTTACATTCAGCATTTTTTGTTAAAAACTACATTAAGTTTTCCAGGAAAAAGTTAGTGTTTTCATCAGATGTTTCTCAACCTACCTCTAGAACACCCTGAAAATCATTTAAAAGGCTTGTGGGTGGAAAACAATGAATGAGATTGGCATATGTAAGTTTCATGTGTCAGAATGCCGAACATATGCACATGGTTCTTAGGTTCAGCATGATTTCAATCATAGAACCATGGTAATGAACTTCTGTTTCTGAGATACACTAGAAGAATCAACCAGCATGTTAAAATAAGAGAATGAAGAAATAAATAGAGCTGCAAATAGCAACAGCCTATAAAAGTAGTAACTATACTTAAAAGTAAAACAAAAACCTGATTCTTATATGTAGACACATTTTAAAAATCATCTTAATGTTGGGATTTTTAGGCAGTATCATATATGCATACAAATTGTCAAAAAGAAAAATTTTGAATGGAGAGAACTTTATATAAAACAAAAACTGAAAATAATGACTTTTTAATCTTTTATTTTGACTTCAGAGGTACACATGAAGATTTGTTACACAGGTAAACTCGTGTCATAGGGGTTTGTTATACGGATTATTTCAGCTTCCAGCTACTAAACCTAGTGCCCAATAATTATTTTTTCTGCTCCTCTCCCTCCTCCCACCCTGCACCCTCAAGTAGTTCCCGGTGTCTGTTGTTCCCTTCATTGAGAATGATTTTTTTTAATTATTATTATTTTTTATTATTATTATTTTTTGAGACGTAAGTCTCGCTCTGTTGCCCAGGCTGGAGGGCAGTGGTGCGATCTCGGCTCACTGCAAGCTCTGCCTCCTGTCTTCACGCCATTCTCCTGCCTCAACCTCCTGAGTAGCTGGGACTACAGGCGCCCCCTACCACGCCCGGCTAATTTTTTGTATTTTAGGTTGAGATGGGGTTTCACCGTGTTAGTCAGGATAGTCTCCATCTCCCGACCTGGTGATCCGCCTGCCTGGCCCCCCAAAGTGCTGCGATTACAAGCGTGAGCCACCGCGCCCGGCCACCAATGATTCTATTTTTAACTGCAGTCACTTTAAGCCTTTCCCCAATTTGTATTACTACATTATTTTCAGCACGTTCCTCTTAAACGTTCCTCATGTCTATTAGAATATTTTTTAATTTTTGTATACAGTTTTCTTGTATCTTCTTGTTTTCATTTTTCATTCAGCAAAACTAATAAAACTTTTTAAATATAAGGATAATATTTTGGCCTATAGACAGAAAACATAGGATTGCAAAGTTTAACTTTTCATTCTCACCCTATCTGGTCTCACATAAATGAATTTGAGTTAAAAAGTATGCTTACTTATTGTAGACATTAGTAAAAGGAAATGCTAAGGCCATGCTCAGATTCAATTTTGGGCAATGACCTCTATGCCAGAAAATATGTGTTATGAAAATAAATCTATTGTCTGATTTTCTTGTATATGGGACTACAGCTGTAACATTCTAAGATTATAAAATAGTCTTTGTATTAGCTCTGATTTGTCTCTGTAATTAATTAATATCATAATATTGTTAAGTTTTTTGGAAGACAGAGATCTCTAGTGCAATCTTTTCCATGTTTAATTAATACATGTATTTTTATTCTTTTTTTCAGAAACTGTTCAAGAATTCAGCAACACCTGATAAGCTTATTTATTTATTTCTTTGTTTATTTATTGAGAAGGAGTTTCACTCTTGTTACCCAGGCTGGAGTGCAATGGTGCAATCTTGGCTCACTGCAACCTCCACCTCCTGAGTTAAAGCAATTCTCCTGCCTCAGCCTCTTAAGCAGCTGGGACTACAGGCATGCGCCACCATGCCTGGCTAGTTTTTGTATTTTTAGTAGAGTCGTGGTTTCATCATGTTTGCCAGGCTGGTTTCGAACTCCTGACCTCAAGTGATCCACTTGCTTCGGCCTCCCAAAGTGCTGGGATTACAAGTGTGAGCCACCACGTGCTAGACATTGCAAATACTACAATTAAAGACAAAATCTATTCTTGAGTTGTTTACTACTGGGTAAGCAAAACAATTACAATACATAAATACCAAACTAATTATAGAATCTAAAAGTATCTCAGGCAGGATCACTAAGTCTTGGTTAGCTATGAGAGGCTTCCTAAAGATCTAATTTCTAACTGACATGCAAAGAAAAACACTGTGTTTAGATTGGGCTTCCTGGAAACACACTTTATGATAGTTATATGAGAAGGTATATTGGTGAGTACTACAGAAAAGAAAATTTGGTAGAAGTACCAGTGTATCTGTGTGTGTTGGAAGTTGTAAATGAGAAAAGAGTAAGGCAAGATAGGCAAATAGAATAGAAAAATCCTGCAGAGAGGGAGGGAACATATTTGTTCAGAGATTTGCAAGTGCTTCAATGTGGTGGGAATACAGGATAGGATAAGAGATGAGGTAAGAATTTAGAGGAGTTAGAGTGACCAGATTTTTAAAAATCACATATGCCATAGAAAGAGCTTTGGAATTTATCCTGAAGGAATAGGTAGAAGCATGGAAGGTTTTAAGTAACAGGGAGTAACAAACTCCACTTTGTCTGGAGTGTTGGCAGCAGACGAAATAAGAGGAAACCTGAAAGCAGAGTGGTAAATCAGGAAATAGTTATAATAGTTTATAAAAGAAAAAACGGTGTCCTAACCTAAATGGAGGGAACAGAAGAATCGAAAGACTTGAAAGGTGGGATGAAAAAGTGAAAAGTGATAGCTTTAGTGATTTATCAGATAGGGAAACTGAGAGAGCAGAAAGCCAAGGATGACTTCTTAGTTACTGACTTTAAGGGGATTAACAATGGATTAACAATGACAAATGACGTTGACAGAGACGAACACCCAGAAGGAAAAGCATATAGAATCCAGATGAAGGTGATCAATATATAGTTGAATATGCAAATCATTGTAATTTAGATCAACAATTTGTAGACCAAATGAAAACAAAATAGATTAACACAATTTAGAAATGATGTAGAAAACAGAAAAGAAGGTGTATACCTCATGTAAGGTTGCACTGAATGAAAACAACTGGAAGGAAATTATGAAGAAAGAATCAATTTCTTAATTTGTAAGAGTGACCTATCTGAAGTGTCATACTCACTTCACCTTTCCTATGTTCAATTTGAGATGTACTTAAAATTTCTAATAAGAAAATGCTTCAGGAAAAAATTATTTACTAGACAAACATAGAACATTATTATGTTACTTAAGTGACTTTAATTTGTACAATTCTCTCACCATTCCTTCTTTGTCTCTTCCACATTTCTTTTTTGTCTGAATTTTAATCTCAGATATATATATCTCAAGATTCATTCCTGGTTCACTTTTATTTTTCTGCAGTCCTGTATCTTGTCATACCTAGTATACTCTCAAGATTGTAACCGCCTTCTGTATACTCAGCAACGTGAAATCTTTGTTTCCAGCTCAGACTTATTTTCTAAGACTCAAAGTCATATTTTGAGCTGCCTAAAGAATATTGTCACTGCATGAACACATGCTTTTCAAAAGAAGACCTACATGTGGCCAACAAGCCTATGAAAAAAAGCTCAACATCCCTGATCATTAGAGAAATTCAAATCAAAACCACAGTGAAAGCAGAGCCAAATCTTGCACCAGTCAGAATGGCTACTATCGAAAAGAGTCAAAAAACAACAGATGCTGGGGAGGTTGTAGAGAAAAAAGGAATGCTTATACACTGTTGATGGGAGTGTAAATTAGTTCAACAATTGTGGAAAACAGTGTGGAAATTCCTCTAAGACTTAAAAGCAGAACTACCATTTGACCCAGCAATCTCATTACTGGGTATATACACAAAGAAATATAAATCGTTCTATCATAAAGAAACATACACACATATGTTCATTGCAGCACTATTTACAATAGCAAAGACATGAAGTCAACCTACATGCCCATCAATGGTAGAATGAATAAAGAAAATGTATTACATGTACACCACATAATACCATGTACCCATAAAAAAGAACAAAATCATGTTATTTGCAGGAACATGGATGGAGCTGGAGGCCATTATCTTTAGCAAACTAATGCAGAAACAGAAAACTAGCTACTGCATGTTCTCACTTATAAATGTGAGCTAAATGATGAGAGCACATGGACACATAGAGGGGAACAACAGACATGAAGGCCTGCCTACCAGAGGGTGGAGGTCGGGAGGAGGGAGAGGGATCAGGAAAAACAACAAGTGAGCACTAGACTTAATGCCTGGGTGACAAGAGAATGTGTACAACAAACCTCTATGACACGAGTTTACCTTTATAACAAACCTGTACATGTGCCACCGAACTTAAAATAAAAGTTAAAAAAAAATAAGAATATCTTCACTGGTGTGTCCCTAAAAATGCATGTTTAATTTTTCGTCTTTCCCAACACCTTTTTCCCTACATGCTTGAGTGCTATTGGGAGCACCTTAGTCTATGCGGTTATTAACCACAGAAATCTTTACCTCACAGCCCATACCCAGCCAGTCACCACATTCTTATGATTGTATCTCTTCACAGTCTATCCTCTTAGCCATTGCCTCATCAACTCTCTCTGGATTATTACATTAGTCACTTAATTTCACCCTCTTTAAGCTCATTCTTCACCCTACAACAAACACAATCTACCTAACGAGCAAATCATATCATGTAACAGCTAACAGCTTAAAACCTTCTTTGGCTCCCCTTCCTAAAAGGACTTTAACAAGATCTTTCACAGTGTCTTTAGCACTCTCTTATTCCCTCTCTGGTTTTAGTTCTCATAACTCTTCTCCTCTACATACTCAGATTATTGAATTATAGAATTGCTGAATTACAATTGCTTGCACAATATTTGCAATTCACGTCGCTTTGCATTCACAAATATTCCTTTTGCTTGTAATTTTCTTCTGATTTCTTCTTTGGCTAAAACTAGAACCCTTCAAAGCTCAGTCTTTTCCTAAGACAGTATTTTGTGAATCCTCATCTTAGTTCAAATTCTGAGCCCCTTCTATAATGCTCTACATTAATATTTCACAAACTTTGTTGACACTTACATGTTTATGTCTGTCTACTCTGCTAGACTGTCAACTCCTCAAAGGTAGGGACAAGGTCTAAACCATGTTTAAAGGTAGGGACAATGTCTAAACCATGTTTACTGCTTTCATGCAGTTCCTGAAGCAGGATAAATGTTTCAGGAATACCTGTTAAATAATGATACTAATGCAGTAACTTCTATTGACATCTTTCGTGCACCATTCCAAATTGTCCTTGATCTAATTCTTCACCTATTGTTCCTATGAAGGAAGGTTAAGAATTAAACTGAAGTTTAATAGGACCTTCTGCTCTGGGCTGTATTTTCTATTTAAAGTCCATTGTTATACACTTACTTTCTTAAGCAACAATGTTAACTAAATTAGGACAATTAATGAATGATGCCAGGCTGACTCATTCTCTCACCATCGGAGAGAGACTAAATCTGGCAATTGTGCCAAAGACTTGGAGTGAAAAGACCTGTTTACTATTCCTGGCCCTGCCTCCAGCTTGTTGAATGTTCTTGAGAAATTTATTTAGCCTCTCCGTTTGCTTGCATTTCCTGTACTATAAAGATGCCTCTGAGGATTTGGCATGAGGCTCATGAGAATCCTTATTTGAAAGGCAGTACAAGAATGTCTTTATCCACATATTTTTGAAAGTAAGGGACTTGGATATCAACAGAAGGAAAGGCACCCTCCCGAGAGAGAAACTAAGGAGCAATGAAAACTCTAAATCAGGTTAGGTGATAAATTATAAAGTTTATTCAATTTTTCAGTATTACTAATTAGTTTATTGGCCCAAACCAAGGTAGATCAGCGCAAAACAAGAAGGCTTTCTTTTCTAGTCATTTAAGACAGACCAACCTGTGTGGCCACCTGACAAGCTACCAAAATATGTTTTTGCACAGCAGCATGTAGCCTACTTTCATGTGCATGGTAGTATACACTAAACTTGCTTAAAAAGATTTCCTCCCAAAATGATAAGTTGTTCAAATTTACTCCTTATTAATTATATACATTTAACTACCTAGACAGTTAAATACATAAAATCTACTTTAACAATATATAAAGAAAGAGCGGGATGAAATTATAAGTGTTTTGAATCTAAAACTTTAAGGAATTATATTAAAAGCTATTTGCATGATATGAATGATAATATTTAAATAAGTATTTCATATGACTGCTTGTGTCAATTTTATAAATTACATATTTATGGGATTTCAAAAGTTTTTTTGTTGAAATAAAAAGAGAAAATAATTGAGTTCTCAAGGTAAGCTGTAATTTGGTAGAAAATATAATGGTTGTCCAAAACAGGCAAGCAGAGAGCCACTCCCCATCACAATTGCTACAAAGAGAATAAAATACCTAGGAATACGGTTAACAAGAAAAGTGAAGGACCTCTTCAGAGAGAACTACAAGCCACTGTTCAAGGAGATCAGAGAGGATGCAAACAAAATGGAAAAACATGCCATGCTCATGGATAGAAAGAATCAATATTGTGAAAATGGCCATACTGCCAAAAATAGTTCATAGATTAAGTGCTATTCCCATTAAACTACCATTGATATTCTTCACAGAATTAGAAGAAACTATTTCAAAATTCATATGGAACCAAAAAAGAGCCCAAATAGCCAAGACAATTGTAAACAAAAAGAACAAAGCTGGAGGCATCCACTACCCA
The DNA here is from genome assembly GCF_000951035.1 of Colobus angolensis palliatus. Taxonomy (NCBI): domain Eukaryota; kingdom Metazoa; phylum Chordata; class Mammalia; order Primates; family Cercopithecidae; genus Colobus; species Colobus angolensis. The sequence continues at coordinate 22,301,610 of NW_012114710.1, forward strand.
ACTTCAAACCATACTATAGGGCTACAGTAACCAAAATAGATAACATGGTACTAATGCAAAAAAAAAGACACATAAACCAATGGAACAGAAGAGAGAACTCAGAAACAAGACTACACACCGACAAGTATCTAACCTTCGACAAACTTGACAAAAGCAAGCAATCGGCTAAGGATTCCCCATTTAATAAATGGTGCTTGGAGAACTAGTTAGTCATACGCAGAAAATTGAAACTGGACCCCTTTCTTACACCTTATACAAAAATTAACTCAAGATAGATTAAAGACTTAGATGTAAAACGCAAAACTATAAAAACCTTAGAAGAAAATCTAGGCAGTACCATTCGGGACATAGGCAGGGGCAAATATTTCATAACAGAAAATGCCAAAAGCAATAGCAATAAAAGCAAAAATTGACAAATGGGATCTAACTAAACTGAAGAGCTTCTGCACAGCCAAATAAACTATCATCAGAGCAAACAGACACCTTACAGAATAGGAGAAAAATTTTGTAATCTATCCATCTGGCAAAGGTCTGATATCCAGAGTCTGTAAGGAACTTAAACAAATTTACAAGAAAACAACAAACAATCCCATTAAAAACTGGGCAAAGATATGAATAGACAGTTTCAAAAGAAGACATTATATGGCCAATAAACATGAAAAAAGCTAATTATCACTGATCATTAGAGAAATGCAAATCAAAACTTCAATGAGATACCATCTCACACCAGTCAGAATGATAATTGCTAAAAAGTAAAAAACAACAGATGCTGGTCAGGTTGTGGAGAAAAAGGAACATTTTTACAGTTTGTGGTAGTGTAAATTAGTTCAACCATTGTGGAAGACAGTGTGGTGATTCCTCAAAGATGTAGAGGCAGAAATACCATTTGACCCAGCAATCCCACTGGGTATTTTCCCAAAGGAATATAAATCATTCTGTTATAAGATACATGCCCTCTTTTGTTCATTGCAGCACTATTCACAATAGTGAAGACATGGAAACACACCAAATGCCCATCAATGACAGGCTGAATAAAGAAAACGCGGTAAACATACACCATGGAATACTATGCAGCCATGAGAAGGAGTGAAATAATGTCCTTTGTAGGGATATGGATGGAGCTGGAAGCCATTATCCTAAGCAAACTAATGCAGAAAAATCAAAAACAGAAAATCAAATACTGTATATTCTTACTTATAAATGGGAGCTGAACAATTAGAACACATGGACACATGAAAGGGAACAACACACACTGCAGTCTGTCAAGGGGGACGTGGGGAGGGTGAGCATCAGGAAGACCGGCTAATGGATGCTGGGCTTAATACTAGGGTGACGGGTTGATCTGTGCAGCAAACCGACTTAGCACACACTTACCTATGTAACAAACCTGTACCTCCTGCACATGTACCCAGAACTTAAAATAAAAGTTGAAGAAAAAAAAGAAAATATATTATTGCCCCACAAACAGGTAAGTTTAGCTATAATAAAAGAAAATACAATAGTTATGACAGAAAGCTTAAATCATGTATTTCCTATACTCTGTTTCAGGTACAAATTCAGAATATCCTCTCACTTTATAGCAATGTGATATAAGGATAAAACATTTGCATATTTCTTATAACCTTGCAGATTAAAGGCAGTTAGTCACCTCCAGTAACCTCTGTTCCATGTTGTCACATGAATAAAACTATGGCTACAAGATGTGGCATGATTAAAAGTGAAGAAAGTGTTTTAACTAACACAGGGGTGAGTGATAGGATAAAATCATATGAGCAGGATGAATAATACTTTAATTTTCATTATGTTTCCTGGAATGCATTGTATGGGATCAGCTGTTACATTATTTTTTCATTTCTAGCACAGTTTAGCATTCTAAATACGTGTATATATATGTATATCAACAGCAATAGCAATTTTTAATAATCAAATGACATTCATAAATAATAAAATTGCCAACAGATCCACAGAGTTTATACTTATTAATGATGACTACTTTTTTATTCAAACTAAATATAAAATTTTTGGTTCATTTTAGAAAAGTTTCTAAAACAACTTAAAATCTGTCGTTTGATAATTTTTCAAAGAAATAAAAGAGACAAAGTTAATTCTTTTCTGAATGACTCAACAGAAGGTGTTTTATAAATATTATATACTCATTTTAGAGATTATCTTAAAATTTAGTGAAAAGATCTATCAAATTTACAACAAATATGTTTTCCATAAGTCCCACTCCCTTCTCCACATTTCTGCTTATTGATTCAGGCTTGTGTCTATTTTGCCTAGACTACTGCAAATATACTTTATAGGGCCTCTCTGTTTTTAATCTATTCACACATCTCACCCCATTTCCTTCAATCCTCTGATTTTGTCCCCTCTACTTAAAAACCCTCCATGGCTTTCCAAAACTAAGTCCACCAGTTCTGTGTACTTTCAAGTAGCCAGGATGGAATACTCACAGATGATGGGCAATTGGTAGCATCACATTGTAGCTCAGTCAACTCATTCGTTTGTTCTCAGTAGAAGGATTCTCTTTTCCATGTTGAGAAGTCCCATGTTCTTTCTACCAGCCTCCCTCTTTTCATCACCATTTCCATTTTTCTCTAATTTCAATATGCTCAGCCTTGTCTAATCCCTTAGACAAAAAAAAACCGTTTTGCAAACTCTGGCATTTAGGACTTTGAATGCTTTTGAAAGTAAGGTGTTTGGCATGTCACTGAGTGAGAAAAGGGATGAGAGAAATACGTAGAAACATCTACTGCAGAACCTAACAACCATAACCCAGCTACAGCAGGATGTGGAAGTGAAATGAAATGGCCCAATATGAAAGTATGTGGAAGGTCAAATTGGCAAGACTTAAGGGTAAATCAGAGATTTTACATAACTGCAAAGGGAGAAGGAGGTGCAAAGAGAGACTTCTGGACTTCTGAGTAAACCACAGGTCCCTGGATGGCTGGTGGTTTGTGAACTGAAGGAGCCACTGGATACAAGACTGGATTTGCTGTAAAAAGAGAAAGGAAGACATAAATTCACTTTGGAACATATAAATTTGGTAGTTTTTTGGGGCAGGGGAGACTGATGAGAATTGGAATAAATCAAAGAATGAGAAATAATTGAAGAAATAAAAATAGGGCATGTAAGCAAAACTTCCAGGAAGTTTGACTATGGAAAAGGAGAAGACAGAGCAGAGGTACAAGTGGATATGGGGCAAGGAAAGATTGTTTTAAGAGAGAGAAGACATTCACTTTAGTTAGCCTGCCTAAATCTGTTCCCTGTATTTCATTTACGCAGTCAGGCTCTCTTCTTTAACAACGATTAGCCCTACATCTTTTTATACTATTGCCAGTACTAGATTTGGAAAACCATAGCAATTAAATAACTCTCATGGTTCTTCAACGTTTAAAAAATAAAAACTATGCATGTACTCTAACAATTAAGTCTTTCATAAACTGTCCCTAATTTGATGGCTTTGTTTCATCTTTCAAGGAAGTCATTTCTCTACTAGTGAATATCTTTACAACTGTGACCTTATTTCAAGATCCAGATCAAAGATCACATTCCCATCTTCTTAGGCCTCTCCTTTACCCTATAGTATGTTGTTCACCCTCCTAGTACAGGACTTGTCATACCCCATTTTTATGAGAAGTGTGTGTGTATGTGTGTGTCTGTGTGTGTGTGTGTGTGTGTGTGTGTGTGTGTGTATCTTCTGATGGATCTGCTTGATGGTTATGCATAGAAACCCAGTGTTTTAAAGTTGTTTACATAAGACTTCAATGCTGGGGGTATACCACTC
>NW_012114710.1:22305494-22321502 GCF_000951035.1 Colobus angolensis palliatus
ACCCTCCTAGTACAGGACTTGTCATACCCCATTTTTATGAGAAGTGTTGAGAAGTGTGTGTGTATGTGTGTGTCTGTGTGTGTGTGTGTGTGTGTCTGTATCTTCTGATGGATCTGCTTGATGGTTATGCATAGAAACCCAGTGTTTTAAAGTTGTTTACATAAGACTTCAATGCTGGGGGTATACCACTCCCTTCTCCCACTCATTCAGGACCTGCTTACTGAGCACTGATTGGACAGAACTCTTCCAATTCCAAGTAGTCACAACTCATGAGTTAGCTCAGAAACTTCTTAGTAACATTGCACAGTTATTTCATGTAATCAAAGATGGCTAGGGAAAGTGAACTCATCTTTAAAGGTAGAAAAACTCAAAAAATAAAAATATTCATTTTTAATGATTGTGTCACTAAACAGTTATTTTCATGCAATAGTTTGAGGTCACAAATTGATACAATATTTTTTGGAAATACATTTTGTTGCATGTAGTAGGAGCCTTGAAATATTGATTCATGTTGTTGTTATAATTCTACACAAAATAATTTACATTTAAGTAAACATGTGAAATATAATTTAAAACTTTATGCCACAAAATACGAACACGCACACACATATACACACGCTCTAATTTTGGAAACAACTTAAACGGCTCATAATGGGGAAAGAAAAGGATGATGTAGCTTTGAATTAGAATATGTGAGCAAATTATTTCCTTCCTTCATTTTAGCAATGAAGAAATTGAGGCTTGATCTGTTCAGTAAATACTTACCAAGAATTTTTCTGTGGAAGAATGTTTGTAGCATTCTGTTGCAGCATTTAACCAGGAAGACAAGGATTTTTGTCCTTAAGTAAATCACAATATCATGGTGAAGGACAGATGGCAAACAAAATAAAATACTTACACCAGGCCATGTTCTCTATTAAGTAATTTCATACTCTATTTTTCTTATAGTCACAACAACATTGGGAAGTGGAAACTGAGGCTTATAGTGAATAAGTAATTTGTCCAAAATTACACAGTCAGGAAGTTCCAGGACTAGGATTCAAACTTCCATTTATTGGAGTTTTAAAGCCAACAATTTTTCCAGTCAGATTTGGGATTATTAGGCCATTTTCAGTTCTCCTTGTAAACTCACCTTGGGATAGCAATCCAATTCACAGTTGCTACAGAACTGATTGCTTTAATTAATGATTTTTGTAGGATGTGGGGTTTCTTTTTTATATATTTAATTATGTTTTTAAAGGTATAAAATTGACCTTAAGGCCTTAGCCTGGGAATAGATATGCCAACCCTTGGAAGGGCTGTGTTGGAATGAAATAAAACAGTTCTCTAACAGAGTGGTAGAGTTGCAACAAAATGAGAACATTTATATAAACTTTTGGAGTGAATTCAGCACTCACTGGAAACATACTGTATTCTGCTTTTGCTTTCAATACACACTAATAACTCAGGGTCCCCCTAGGAGAGCTTGAGAATGTGCTGTAAAATAAATAATATGGGATTAGTTTATCTGGATTCATTCCTGATTGTCATAGCTGAGAAATTATTGATCTTGAGAATTATTTATCAGAGGTAAAGTTGGCAGAAAAAAATAAAATTATGCCATCATTCAAAATTTAATGATGTAAACAGCTAGATTTATTTCAGTCTCACTAGGCCAACTTGCTAGTGTACAGTCTGCCCCAATCATAATAAGCAAAGCTGACCTTATGCCAAGATGCTGGGGTATAAAGCTGAGGCTATTACAAGGTTTCCATTCTATAATTTTGAATTAGATTGCTCTACTCTTTTCCCCATGTAAACAAATGGATTTTTTTAAATGCATGAGGTATATTAAGTTCAGTGATTGAATTGGATAAGCACTTGGCTTAGATTGTTTGACTATTTATGTTCTGAATTAAGACAAGTTAAAGACATGAGTGCTCTTTTTGAAAGGCTATGATTAAATTTTTCATCTAAAATGTTTTTTATTTTTTTATTGAGGTAAAATGTACATAAATAATTTATCATCTTTACTATTTTAAGTGTATAGTTCAGTGGTAATAAATACATTTATATTTTTTCTTCATTCTCCCTCCCACCCTTTTTATTATGGCTTTGATCTCTTTACTCATTATTGGTTTGCAAATTGAGTAAATTTCTCAATGCATATAACCTAACAAGGTTGAGTTAAGAAGAAAGAAAAATGTTTACTTGACAACAACATAGCCTAAGATTTTGACATTAACTTTTCAACAACTAACAAGAGAAAGCCTTATTCCAAATTCACCAGCGTAAGTACAGAGACAAGTAGAGAAGAATGATTCATCACAAAGGACTCATCATTTTTAACTTTTGAATTTAGTTAGAAATTATCCTACAAGAAAAACCATGTAACTCAGAAATATCAAGAAAGGATATTAATGTCTACAAATTCTGTTTCTCCTAGTAATTTTGTCTTGGGGGATTAACTCTGATCTAGGATCTGATCTTCAGGTTTATAGATTTCTTTTTTCCAAAATTATACAACACAGATGATTAGATTTATATATATAATAGTCTAGTAGTAAACTAATTAAAAAATTTTAATTTTCTAATTTATAATGCCATACTAACCATTGGGACACTTATTTCTGTAATAAAGATAACCCTTTCAAGCGCCAACTAAATGCCTAAGAAACAAAATAAGTAAACATAGGATTACTTATTGAATATGGAATTCAAACAAATGAGATTGAATGCTCTGGAGGAGTGTTTTACTCTCATTAGGGTCAAGTCTATAGAATTATCTTTGATCCACTGTCAAGTACAGCATTTTAATTTTAAGAATGCATGTGTTTTCCAGATAGTGCTTCATGTTGTTGCATTAGGGTAAATTCTGATAATATTTAATATTCAGCATTTTAATTAGGAATTGAATGTTTCAAAACGCAAAAAATACTGCTTTTTCTATATTTATTATATGCACATATCTTTTTTCCAAAAATGAATTCACAAGGAGTGAAAACTTTTCTTCATCTGTTCCAGAAAGAAACAGGTTTTATGTGGTTAGTGATCTCAACTCAAATTTCAAAATTTGGTCCAAAGGCAAATGTTTAATTATTAGTGTCAGAATAGCTCCTAAACTCAGCCAAGAAAAATTGTGTATTACTTAATTTTCCTCGTGTGACTTTAATAATAAAAAATATTTATTTAATATTTACAACTTGATTCATTTCAATTCAGTCCAACAAATATTTACTGAAACAGCTACTACTTACCAACCATTGTGCTAGCCACTGGAGTGTGAGAGCACAAAGATGAATTTATTATTCCTGCCTTTAAAAGACGCCTAGCAGTGGGAACAAATTTAAGGTTAAAAAACTGCCAATTTTGCTGCACTATATTATTATCATAAGAAAAAGTATGTTTTCCAGAATGTTTTTAAGATACGTGAAAGAATACATTTAAATATAAAACTTCCAAATAGAATGATTAATTATGCATTGTATAAAAATGTTTACTTTTTCCAAACAAGCCAAAATGAGAGAACAAAATAAAATATAAAGTAGAAAAAGCATGATATCAAATTGTTATTGTCACTCAAACTGAAATAGGAAATTTCAAAAATTTAATCTAGGCTAAAAGTATAAATTATATATAAACATTGAACAAGCATTATGTCTGTGATTTGAATGGCTCTTCCTTTTTTTTTCTTTTTTGAGACGGAATCTCGCTCTGTCGCCCAGGCTGGAGTGCAGTAGCCGGATCTCAGCTCACTGCAAGCTCCACCTCCTGGGTTTACGCCATTCTCCTGCCTCAGCCTCCTGAGTAGCTGGGACTACAGGCGCCCGCCAACTCGCCCGGCTAGCTTTTTGTATTTTTTAGTAGAGACGGGGTTTCACCGTGTTCGCCAGGATGGCCTCGATCTCCTGACCTCGTGATCTGCCCGTCTCGGCCTCCCAAAGTGCTGGGATTACAGGCTTGAGCCACCGCGCCCGGCCTGAATGGCTCTTCTTAAAAATATTTCCTAACTTAAATAAATTCTATACATTAAGAGCAAATAGAATAAGAAATTTGTTTTCAGTGTGAACATTTCCGTGGGGTGTTATATACAGCATTAAAAAACTGGTAAAAGTGGCTGGGTGCAGTGGCTCACGCCTGTAATCCCAGCACTTTGGGAGGCCGAGGTGAGTGGATCACGAGGTCAGGAGATCGAGTCCATCCTGGCTAACACGGTGAAACCCCGACTCTACTAAAAATACAAAAAGAAATTAGCCAGATGTGGTGGTGAGCGCCTTTAGTCCCAGCTACTGAGGAGGCTGAGGTAGGAGAATGGAGTGAACCCAGGGGGTGGAGCTTGCAGTAAGCTGAGATCAAACCACTTCACTCTAGCCTGGGCGACAGAGTGAGACTCCGTCTCAAAAAAAAAAAAAAGAAAAAAAAAAAAAAAATTACTGGTCAAAGACCACATACACATTAAATTCTATATACCATTTTTATCGGCTTCTCCAGATCTCTCTATGAACCTCTATGGATTATGAACCTTGCTTCAGACATTCATTACATAATGTTTACTTTGCCATAAAACTATAATATCCAATACCTGCTTACACACTTCTTCAACATAGTCATTTCAATATCCCCCATTGGTAACTTTATCTATTTCATTATTGGGGCATATGGCCCTCTGTGGGCCATTCAATGCCACCCACTTGCCTTAGAAAGACTTGTCTCACTCCAGTTATCTCAATATCATGTTCTATCTTTAGCGATTTTACATCACTCCTCTGCCCCTCAAACTCAGTCTGTAGATCAAACCACTTTGATATTTCTCATTATGGTTAATATTTCCATTCTCCATCCTTTCGAGGTGTTATAATGATCATAAATTTGTATTTGAGAGATGACAATGGTAAGAGTGACAAATTGATTGGACAGAGGACAAACTGGAGGCAAGGAGACTAGAACGCTATTTCCATTAACAAGCTGAAAGACAATCAGGGCTTGAGCTAGGGGGACTCTGATCTCTGAGTTGTTGACTCTTCCCTCCTACAATCATAATATTGCTATCTGCTAAGCTTCATCTCCCATTTCCATCTCTTATACTGTACTGTATGATGTACCAGATTTTGAGTCTTAATATGGTAAGAATGCAAAGTCTTAGTTCACTTTCCCTCATTTTCATTAACTTTATTCATCGTCCTGTAATTTTTGTTCAATTTTGGGCTTATCCACTTTCTTTCTAGTCCAATTTAAATTGTCTTGAAACGTATTAACAATTGTGTATAATGGCTGTGATGAAATAAACAGCAGTAAAATTGTTTATATTAGAATTTTGCATTAAGAGAACACCTGAATGTCCTTTACTTTGTTCTAAATATAAATTTCCCAATTTTAAGAGATAACCCTTGTGAAGTGTACTATGGCAGCTTTTGTTGTATCCACCCAAGATTTCCCATCATTCTATTTTATTAGAAAAATTAAGATCTTTCTTTTAGAGAACTGCTCCCACAATCCATGAGGTTTAGGTGGAGTTGTCAATTATGGTAACATGCCTTCCATCTCCCAGCAGCCATAAGAACGGCCTACTTACCTAATCTGGCCAACTAGAGTAGCCCGGCTCAGAAATGGTCATTAACGACAAGTCTACCTAACTCTTGATCCCCTGAGAACTTTTCTATTAGAAATAGCAGGGAGGGCTCTCTTTATCTTGGGTCCATTATGCTAGAAGAAATAAGCCCAACATTGTTTGCTGACTTCTCACTGTGCTGTGAGATAACAAGAGGGAATTAGGGCAATTTACAAAGAGCATCATAGGCAAGTAAATATAAGAGATGAATAAAAAGAGTGATTAAAATCATCTTTTGAGACTAGGTTCAGTGTTGGAACAAACTTAGGGTTTATTTAAAAATGTCTAGATTTATATTTAGTTTTGATAAAATTCAAGAAATATTTATGTGCAAATAACAGTTATATATTTGTGTAAGGAAGGTTGCAATTAAATTGGTTCCAAGAGCCCGTTGCCTGTATGTTCCCAAAGTAGGCACATTTTCTTTCCAAGCTTCAAGCCAAGTCACAAACTTAAGTGGAGATTCTTGAGCCACTCCTTCTGAGATGACTACTATAAACTCAAGCAATCTCTATTTGGGACACTAACCACTCCTAAATTAATTAGTTTCCCAACCAAAGATCCTGATAGACTCCTGGATTTGGAAAAACTTCATATCCTTCAAATCTATGTCCAGTTTCCACTGCTCACCATCCATGAAAAGATGTTGAAACACAGAACTCCATCACTGTGCTAAAACAACATCTTTCCTATCAGTGGGAAAATCTTTTCACTTTTCTAGCCTTGACTTACTTGCCTTCTCCATCAAAAAATCCCCACTTAATAGCATTAATAGCTTCTACTCTGTGCTACTTCCTCATGAGCCCTAAAACCTTGGCAGCTAGTCAAAACTCAAGCAAAATGTAGGTCACTCAGAATTATTTTTGGAAAATTAGCAGGGAGGGGCAAATGCCACATAATAAGCACGTTTGTTGGCATAAGACCCATAGGAAGACATGTAGGTGGGAGGTATCCTCTAACTTTCTTTGCATTGTATGTGTAATTCAATCAATGGGAAGAGGGGAATGGCCTCCCAAGTGTTTTCATTGTGATGGAGGCCATTCTCCCAGTTTTCTTGCTTCCAAAGGTTCTATCCAAGAAAATCCACTAGATATTTAAGCTCTTCGTCTTGCTTTTAGCCTCCTGAGACTGTACTCTTTCCTCTGAATGCTAGTCATCTTTCTGGAAGGTCAAACTGAGGGAACCTCTGTAAAACATTCTCTCATTCTGTTGCTAGCATATTGCCTATCCCACTGGGAAGGGCCTGGCCCAGAGCAGCAGTTGTGGTAACAGGCTTCCTGTCTTGAGAATGATGCCAAGTGTATTAGAATTCACCAATCTGAGGAAATATGAGCCCACTCAATTCATGAAACAAGTTCTGTACTACTAAAGTGTTCTTAATAACATCCTCCCGATTCAGAGATGCACCCCAGGCAACCCAAGAAATAAAAAAGCCTGTCTGTCCAGAACATTTCACTCAGTTCTGTCCTGAATCAGAGGCTGTCCTCTTGCTTCAGAACTTGTCTCTTTGCTTGTCCTGTTTTGGATTCTAGAGTCATGTAGACTACACATTTTCTTATTAAGGACACGTCCGTTTATATTTTCAGCTTGCACCCATACTCGAAAGGTCAATGTCACTCTATCCCTACACCCCAGCCGAGTAAACACCACTGGACCACCTACTTGCTTCGAAGAAGAGAAGTATGTAAGTTTAAAAGAAATCCTGTTTCACATTCCCAAAAAGATCTCTAATGCAACTGAACTGAATGAGGATTTAAAAGAAAGATTTCCTACCACTGACTTCTTGGAGTCAATGGCTATGAATGTGTCCATATTTCTTTGTATGAAAACTAAATGCATACAATAAATTTCACAGGATTAGAAGTGGAATTGGTAATAAAGCAGTCCTGGAAAATTCAAACATGGCCAGATCGTTTCCAGAGATGGCGTGTCACTATTGCTCATTCCATTCTCTTATCCAAAAATCCAAAAAAAAGTGAGGATTACCTCACACTCATGGAGAACATATCTGTATTCTCCCAACCACTTGTGGTGTTGAGTTGATTGACATATTTAAATATAAAAATACTCCTAATATCCAATCTATTAAGAATAAATATTCTGGTTAGCCTATGGATGCATATATTGATGACCACTCATTTCATATGTAGGTAGATAAACAGGCTCAGAGCAAAATAATTGACCCTGGGTTCACTCAAAGTCAGTATTGTTTTTAGTATTGTTTTTCTGGCTTCTAAGTCTTACACGTGAGGTAAATTGGACATTATTAGTTTGGAGGCACATATATATCCAGCAACCAATCAGTGAATGTAAAAATGTCATTTAGGGAGGGAGAAAAAAATTTAATTAGGTGTTCTAGGCAAATCAAACCACCCACGAGTGTGTTTTCTGGACAGGGTGGTATTTTTGCTGGCATGGAATAGCTACATGAGGTTATTTTCCTAAGTTAACATATTTTTCTGAACAAAAGTTTGACCAAAGAAGTTGGCAAAAGTCAGATTTATTTTTCAGTTTAACGGGTGCTTTAGAAGAAGCATAGCTTTGGAGGTGTCATGTATCAATGGCTGTAGATTCTTAAATTGGCTAAAATGGCACTACTGGAGTAGTATTAAGAATCCCTGGGTGAAAAAAGTGAAAAGCTGGTGAAATCTAAACAGCTCTCCAGGGAAACTGACACCCTGTTTCATAAGCCATTCCATGACTATTGATGATTAGCTCATTTTCCTAAGGGGAAAAATGTTCCAGATGGCCAGTGATAAAAATAAATAATTGCCAACATGAAACATATTAGACAGCGAGAGTCAATAAGGTGGTTAGCATTGTGTAAGCATTGCCAACAGTATAGAAGAATTAAGACGTGATCACTATCAAGAAACTTATGATCAAAATGGAAGAGAGAAGCTTACAATATGTATTGAGAAACACAAGATGATCTGTAATTTTAGACCATACAATAATGTTCTTTCTCGTCATCTTTGCTTGGCTGATTTGTGTTTATCTTCCAAGATTCGTTTTACACATAAGCTCCTATGGGAAGCATGCCCCAATCTGCCCCACCTCCATCTCCCTAGCCCCATACTGCTCTGGTTGGTATTTTATTACACTCTATGCCTATGTCTAGCCTCAGAGGGTCACACTGTGTCATCACTGTTTCTCCAGCTAGGCAGTGAGCTATTGAGGGCCATGTATTCCATGTATTTTTATCTTTGTTTTCCCAGTGAGTGGCACCACTAGCCAGTGAGTAGAAGCTCCATAAATGTTAGCATGACATCAGTGGGGAAAGATAATTAGGAGGGCCAAAGACATAAGGAAAAAGTATGAAGTGGATGTGAATTTTAAGCTGAGTCTTTAAGGATGCAAAAGATTATAATGAACAACCCTGTCCACTCTGCCTAGCACTCCCTCTTTCCAGAGCAGAACTGCCCCTCCCTCATCCCATATGATCCTGGGATACATTCTCTGAACCATAGCCATGTGTCTCAATTCATGTATAGAAGTCATTCAAAGAATTGGACACATAGCTCAATTACAGCTGATCAGAACCGTTTCTTGAAATGTGCCACATAGATGGGAGGTGAGGAAGGCTTTTTCTTCCTTTTAGATCTCAGACTAAGTCTGTCAGCTTAATTTTCCAAGCCACTACCTTGTCCTCCATGTGGGGAGGGCATCTGTGAAGCGGGAGAGAACACAGCCAACAAGAGAGGCAAATGCAAGCATCAGACCCAGGTGTGCCATGCTTGGGCTTCCAATGCATATTCTATTTTGTTTCAGTTAGAAGAACATGTATTCTATCCCTAGGATCCCAAAGAGCCCCTTCTAATGCAATAAATCTACATTAAAGTGTATCACTGTTTCATATCCATTCTCTTTTGAATCCTAGGATCACCCCTAGCTATTGGCAGTATTAACACTGCAATTTTAAAGATGAAGAAATTGAGGCTCAAGGAGATAAAATACCCTGCTTAAGATCTCACAGGGAAAATATAGCAAATTTACCTGAATGCCCTGCTTTCCAGTGTAACATTCTTTTTCACCATACCCTTTTGCTTTGTTGCTAGGGTGGAATTAAGACTCTATCTCAAATTTACAAAAGTACAAAACCTGCTGTTGTCAAAATGTATAGCAGGGTGACCTAGGTTGAGCCTAGCCAGAGAATAATGAGGACAGGAGAACAATAACTGTCCTCATTTCTGTGTAGAGTACAGAATGGCTTCTGCACAGAGGAAAGCATAGCTTCACCAAATATGCAAGCCTTTGCTCATGAATATATTTCTGGGACATCTCAGAAATGTGGGGATGGGGATTAGTGACTTAGAATGCTTGGTAAACTGAAGGGATAATAAACAAGGAAAATTTGCTCATAGAGGCTTATTTGCACCTACAATTTTGTGAAGTTTGAGCACATTCAGGTTAAATCTGTCTTCATTCAATAACATGTTTAAGTTTTAGAAACTAAGCAAAGATGGAAATATACTTGTATTTACTTAAAAATGGTTTTGCCTATTGATGTTTTTAATGGATGATTCTATCTGGAATAGAAAAGAAGATGTTAGCAAGACAAGTTGTATATCCAGAAATAATGATTTTTGTTGCTATTGTTAAATTGTTATTTAGAGGCAGGAGAATGTGAATGAAATTCAAAATGCAAGATAAACTGGCTGTATAATCTTGATAAACCTCTTTAAATATCATTTTCCTTGTTTGTGAAGCAATGATAGGAATAATTACCTCGCAGTATATTTGCCAAGATTTAATAAGTTAGTATGCACAAATGAGTATAATAAAAGTTAGGATATTACAAATGTTAACTATTTTGTTGTTTTTTTTTTACAAATGTTAACTATTTTAACCCTGCTTATGATATCACATTCAATCTGATCTCACTTAAACACACCTCAGATTGAAAATTTTTTTCTAAGTTAAAAAATACTTTTAGGAACTGTTTCTTTTAGAGCTTCAACCAGAAAAAAACTTTGCCTAAAGACAACTTTGTTGGGGTAAATTTATATTTTCCCACCTACACGTATATCATACTCTAAGGAGATGTACACTACATGAATTGAAGAATTGAATAAAAGGAATAAAGGCTGCTTTTTTTTTTTTTTTTTTTTGAGACAGAGTCTTGCTCTGTCACCCAGGCTGGAGTGCAGTGGCACAATCTCAGCTCACCACAACCTCTGCCTCTTGGGTTCAAGCAATTCTCCTTCCTCTGATCTCCCCGAGTAGCTGGGATCAGAGGCCCATGTCACCATGTCCAGCTAACTTTTTTTAAAATTTATTTTCATTTTTTTTTTTTATTTTTAGCAGAGACATGGTTTTACCATGTTGCCCAGGCTGGTCTCGAACTCCTGACCTCAGGTGATCCATCTGCCTCAGCCTCCCAAAGTGCTGGGATTACTAAGAAAGTTCTTTCCTCTCAAATGTTCTACATTTATATGTAGTGAAAAAAATATCTACTTAGTCACTGGTTAGCCTGCCTTTGCATTTAGGAAACAATCTCATATACATCCGTAGTAAATCTCTACCTCCTCATTTATGTGAGACTACAAGAAATGAAATTTTTCAACCTGCAGGCAAAAGCTCTCCTCAGAACATGAACCAAAATAATCCAGCCTATCAGTGCAAAATGACCTGCATGCTCTTTAACAGGTAAAGTCTGGCACTGAGATCTACTATCTGGTGAGGTTGCTATGGCTCCTTGGCCTGGTTTTAATTTCCAGTTTTGGAGTCCTCCATACCTGTTTTCCCATACCCTTCCCCCACACCTCGAAATGTTTGTCTGAACCTTGAGATTGTGCTACCTTCTGGAGTTGGAGGCCTGCCCTAAATCCATGATTTGCACCGAGCAATGCTCATCATCTCTACATCCTCTGTCATTTCACTCTCACCCTCCCCCTCCCTCTCCTAGGATGTATTATTCTATTGCCTGCCTGTCCTACAAATCACTGGTTTGGATCCCACTTTCACTCAGAGAGACTTGCCTGGAGTCAGGACTGTGTTAAATGTGTAATTATTAGTATTACTGCAGCTCAGAACTCCTACTGCTTTAAACAAAATTAGGAACCAGTGTCAATCAATCTCAGCCCTGTTCAAATGGGAGTTTCCTACAGTCCCATGCATATTATGAATCGGACTTCTTACCACTTCAGTGGGAGTCAATCCTACACCATATGAAGCTCCTCTTGTGCTAGGAAAACAGATTATTTCCTCTATTTTGGTTGGCTTACTGTTAAGGTCCCTGCATGACCCAAAGCCAAGAGCACACAGATTTTGAAAAGATCCACACCAAATAGAATGTCTAAAAATAATTTTTTTCCATCAGCAAACTAAGACTTAATGTTTCTGTTCCCCATTGCTCCCATATTATAGAAAAATATATAAGTCATTTGTAATGTTCTGTCTTTTAGTAAAAGACAGAGAATGTCAAAAACACAGAAGAGTCTAAAGAAGAAAAAAGCCTCATTATATTTATCAAGTATATAAAATTATTCTTTATACCAGTCCAGAGAATATAAATATTCATATGAAAACATGTATGTGTACACTACATTTTTCAGTGTAATGCTTAATAAATCTTAACATATCTACCTACGAATTTGTTAGGTCCTCATGTTGTTTTGGTTTGTAACAAACATTGAACAAAAGAAAATAATGATGGGCCATATTAAATGTGGATGCCAATAAGCCCAGAATAGAGAGAGAGAAAATCTGAGTTTAGTCCTTATTCTGTTGCCAGAACTTACTGTGTGAACTTGGAAAATGTGCTTAGTCTCTTTGGAGCTTAGTCACTTATAATACAAGGGAGTGGAGTTTAATGTCCTCTAAGGTCTGGCATACATGTAAAGAACTAAGGTGCTGTGGGCTTGTGACTTTCTGTTAAATTGTAAAATGCTAAAAAGTATTAGCTTAAGCTATAATAAAATAGATACCAAAGGCAAAAGTGAATTATGAAATAGAGCAACTAACTATAAACAAAATGAGTAAAAAGTTAGTAGAATAGTGAGTAGAAATGTTGTGATTTGTTTTACTAGCAAACAGAGTAAGATTTTTTTTCTTATTGTTTTATAATATAAGGAACCATAAATGCGGGTCAAAACGTTTTAATTCAATTTAATACGTACTAAGCAGTCATTTATGTTTTTTAATCAAGCATGTGGATGTAACTAGAGTTGTATGTAAGGAAGTTATATCTAAATTCCATTTCCACCTTTGTCCTTTTGTAGGGGGTGCATCCCCTATGTTATTGATGAGCATGGAAGTATATAGGAGCGAAATATCTCTCATTGTGGTTTTGTCGCTTTTTAATGACAGTGTTTGGTGGATACCCATTTGTGTGTGTGTTTGTGTGTACTCTTGTATGTTTGTGTGTCTGTGTCTCTATGTTCGGCCCTGACTAAGAATTTTTATTTGTAAAATTGGCAGCAGGCCCTGTATCTCTTTTAATGCCTTCACCACAAGAATCCAACATCAATGTTTTAATTAGGAATTCAGTATGATTTTCTGTTAGCATTTAAACAAATTCTGTTGATTTTTATAATCTCTCTTACTAAATGTTGTCCTTCGTATTTTTAGAATTCTAATTAGAATCTAATTTAACTACTCTAGAAGCCAAGGACATACTATCCATCAACTTAATCTTTCAGTAAATAGTTCGTGGCAAAATATATTTTCTCCAAATTTTATATTGCTTGTCACAATGATAAAGTTACATTTGTTATGTGATTTATGTCAATCAATGAGATGATTTCTTCTTTGCATTGTTTTTTTCTAATCTTAGCTAATAATTTTCCCTTTGAATTCTAGACTGGAAAATATATATTTCCCTTTAGTTCCCTGGCTTGTTGTATTTCCAATAGGCATTTGTTTTTCTTTTTGAAAAAAGTGTTTGTTTCTCCCTTGCCCGACGGCCTTTCAGCAGCCCTATATGAAGTCAGTCATACTGGCCAATGTTATATGCTATTTCAGCATCCAACGTACTCCACCCTGAAGAGATCATATTTCAGGAATGACGTGATTTGTATGCATAAGTTTGGGGGATGGGAAGGCAAGGAGAAGAGGGAGAGGCTGTATGTACATATATTCATATAAGGAATTGGGGCTTCCTTTGGCTTGAAACACTATATAGACACACTATTGTTAGTAAAATTGAAGACCTTGTGAAACTGGAAAACCAGAGCGAAGAAAGACTTTTTGTTTTTAAATATGGAAACAGAAGAGCCATAACTGAAAATAAAGTGGGGTTCCTGGATAGTCAGTCTCCTGTGTTTTTGGTTGGTAAAAGTCAATGGAATCCTTTCATAGCAAGCAAAAGTTGGCCACAGGGGCAGCTGACACTGGAAACACAGCACAGAGCTCATGTTTTGTGGAGCTTATTGACTGCTTCCAAAACAGAAGAAATAAACAGAGGACTGGGTTTTTAATTTTAGGATCTATTTGCACCCTATTAAATTAGAGAACCGAAATGACGTCTGCCCAGAGGAACTCCTGGCTACACCAGTGCTTTCCTCCCTAGCTTGACAAAAGATGATTCAGTTCTAAGTGGGCACATATCACTCTCTTGTCCAGGAGTACCAGTCACTGGAATGAAACCCAAAAATAATGCTGTTGCCTTTGTGTTTAATAATGTCACATCACTGAGTTTCAGTTCAATGTTAAGAGGTTTATGCCAAAAACAAGTTGTTTATTGAAAGTCTTTCACTGTTAAGTTTTCTAAATCGTGGCTTAAACTGGGCGTCTACAGCTTGTCCCTCCAAATGAGACCAGTTTAATTTTTATTTTGAAAGTTTTTCAGCAGTTTTAGAACATATTCCATATTCCAAATTTATTTTCTTCTAATCTAGTTTAGATAGTTTGTTCATTTATTTTTTATCTTCTATCATCAGAATGAGAACACAAAAAGAGTAAAAAACATTTATGTATTTATAGGGAATAAGAGAATGCCTACACATAATAACTGCAGAATAAACACGTTCTTAAAAAGGAAGAGCTGTACACATGGACACACACCTATGCAAACTGGAGTGCTTGACGTCAGAATAATAATTTTTTTTTTTTTTTTTTTTTTTTTATGAGACGGAGTCTTGCTCTGTCGCCCAAGCTGGAGTGCAGTGGCACGATCTCCCCTCACTGCAAGCTCCACCGCCTCCTGGGTTCATGCCATTCTCCTGCCTCAGTCTCCCGAGAAGCTGGGACTACAGGCGCCCACCACCACTATGCCTGGCTATAATTTTTTTTACTTTTTTATTTTTTTTTATTTTTAGTAGAAACGGGGTTTCACTGTGTTTGCCAGGATGATCTGGATCTCCTCACCTCGTGATCTGCCTGCCTCGGCCTCCCAAAGTACAGAATAATAAATTTTTAACAATAGTTTTGCTCTGAATTGACTTATGCATTCCATGAAATTAATGAATGATCAATACAAAGACATAACCTGGTATCTGTGAAGCAGCAAGAGGCAATCAACTGTGAATTTGTTTCTTCTTTTCAAAGAACAAAATAAGGCTAAATTGTACAAGATTTAATGTAGTTTTATATACTTAACAGCTTCCAGTTTATTTGAATGCAGCCTTAAATGTATGGCTTACACTAACCAAAAGTAAATCTTAATCAGAAAACAGACAATAATTCTTAGAAATTTTGTTGTTGTTGCTTGTTTGTTTTTTGAGAGAGGGTTTCATTCTGCTGCCTAGACTGGAGTAGAGCGTCACTATCTTGGCTCATTGCAGCTTCCCGCCTCAGCCTCCAGAGTAGCTGGAACTATAGTCATGCACCACCATGCCTGGCTAATTTTTGTTTTTTGTTTTTGTTTTTGTTTTGGAGGAGATGGGGTTTCGCCATGTTACCCAGACTTATCTCGAACTCCTGGGCTCAAACGGCCCACCAGCCTCAGCCTCCAAAGTGCTGGGATTACAAGCCTTGGATTTTTTTTAAGCTAAATGTTTCTACTAATGTAATGTAGAAACAGAATAATGTTGATATTTCAAAATAATTTTTTTTCTTTAGCAGTAACTTAAAAGTTAAAAATTAATAAGAAAGTTTAAAGAGACTTTTATTGCCATCTCAGAAAGGTTCTGTATAATTCAACGAAGTAAACTAATTGTTCTTCCAAATTATAATTCATAAATCTTTCTCCTTCCCACAATTGAAGCTTGCAACAAACTAGACTTAATTGAAACAAAAAACTCTGTACATCAAGAGTGTTATCAAGACAGTGAAAAAAAAAAAAAAACAGAACAGAATGGGATAAATTATTGGCAAATCATATATCTGATAAGAGTCCAGCACCCGGAATACATAAAGAACTACTACAATTCAACAACCGAAAGACGAATAATCCAATTAAAATATGAGCAAAATACTTGAATAGACATTTTCCCAAAGAATATATATGAATGGCCAATGAGCATGTAAAAAGATGCTCA
>NW_012114710.1:22322192-22436841 GCF_000951035.1 Colobus angolensis palliatus
TGGGATAAATTATTGGCAAATCATATATCTGATAAGAGTCCAGCACCCGGAATACATAAAGAACTACTACAATTCAACAACCGAAAGATGAATAATCCAATTAAAATATGAGCAAAATACTTGAATAGACATTTTCCCAAAGAATATATATGAATGGCCAATGAGCACAGGAAAAGTTACTTAGCAGTGTTGGTCATTAGGGAAAAGTAAATCAAAACCCCTTCACACTTAATAAGATGGCTACATTCAGAAAAACAAAAACATTGCATGATTGGCAAAAATGTGATTAAATTGGAACCCTTGGGCATTGCTGAAAGAAATATAAAATGGCATGGCTGCTGTGGAAAATATTTCGTCAGCTCCTCAGAAAATTAGACACAGAATTGCCATATAATCCATAAATTTCACTGTTAGGCATACGCCTTAATGAATTGAAAACAGGTACTCAAACAAATACTTGAACACATGTGTTCATAGCAGGACTATTAAAATAGCAAAAAGACGGAAATAGCCTAAGTGTTCATCTATGTGTCTATGTGTATGTGTGTGTATATATATATAAAATGTATATATATAAAACAATTATATATAAATGTATACACACACACACAGTAGAATATTATTTAGCCACAAAAAGGAACTAAATGCTGATACATGCTACAGTAGAGATGAACCTTGAAAAGCCTGCGCTAAGTGAAAGAAACAGACATAAAAAGTTATATGTTGTACGATTCAATTTATATAAACTATCTAGAATAAGTGAATTCCTAGAGACAAAAGAGGATTGGTGTTTGCCTGAGGGGAGAACTGAGGGTAAAGGCTAATATGGAGAAATGGTTTAACAATTTCAGGATCTTATTTTGGAGTAATGAAAATGTTTTGGAACTGGATAGAGGTGGTAGTTTCACAACATTGTGAATGTACTAAGTGTCAATAAATTGTTCACTTTAAGATGGTTAATTTTATGTTACATGTCTTCGAACACAAATTTTAAAACTTACTTTAGAAAATTCAGTTTTAAATATTAATTGAAAAGAGTATTTATGCTTTGATATGTGCTTTTATAAAACACCTCTATTGATAATTTCCTCATCTATCAGATCAATTTAGAAACAGAAATCTGACGTTTCTGTTTAACAAAAATTGTATTTGTTTATATGCTTTATTATTAGAAAAAATATAGGACAAAGATGTGGATTTAAGCTTTGTGTCCAAACTTACTAATCTTAGAAAAGTGGTAGTATCTTTGCATCTCAGTGTCCTTACTTGCAAAACAAGAATAATACTACCTGTTCTATCTACCCCAAAGGGTACATATGATGATTTTATTAAAACTAATTTACATCAGAATTCTTTTAGAACTCTAAAGTATCATATGAATAAAAGGTGTTCTTGTAGTCAGTCATACAATTAAACAGACATTATACAGCAAGTTTTTGGATAGCCTTAAGAAGCAACACTTTTAGGAAGAGGCAACAACTAGTTTAAATTCAATTTAACTTAAAAAATGTATTGAGTGCAACTACATATCAGACAATATTCAAACAGTTGGAATATAGTGAACAAAACAGACAGAATGCCCTGCCTTCAAGAAGTTTATCATCTTGCTCAGAGATATTTCAAAAGGTGTGTATTTAGAGAGTGAAGGTATGTTTAAGGCTGTGGAGAGAGGAGATTCTCCTGAATCCTGTACCGACTGTTTCCCCTCCACAATTCTATGAGGGCTGGCTAATTCAGAGCAAGTGGAATGCATACCTCTGGACTTTCATATGCAGAGATTTTTCAGAGAAAGAATAAAAATTGGTCTAAACTTTAAAACCTCCAAGTTCATTTCGTTTAACTAATTTGACTCATGAAAAGTCATTTTTTCATCAAGAATTATGTGGCAAGAGTGTAAAGCAAAATGGCTAGTATTGAAGACCATGGAGAAAAAGATACATATTGAGGAGTTCAAGTGATGGGGTTCCTAAAAGATGATTAAATAACAGGAGCTTAAGATCACTTTTTAATGATTTCTGTTGTTTCATGTTAAATGCATTTTTCAAAAAATAACCTAGACTAAGATAAGGGCTGCTACACAAACGGTTGGGTTTTGGAAAACTCAAGTAAAGTGGTTTTATTCTATGTCTGTATTGGTATGGCACAAAGATACGAGAAAAGTCTTGAAAAGAAAGACTTATTATTCACTAGAACCAGGTACTGGGATCAAGTGTCACCATAAAAAAAAAATAAGACCCAAGGAATGCACAGTAATCTAAGTGAAAACACTAAAACACTGCTCCCTCCCCTCCACATTACACATGCTAAAACAGAATATAGGTCTGTGAGCTTGAGCCAAGTTTATTCAAATCTCATGTACTTTTACGTGGGTTACTTTGATTAGTAGAGTTTGAGGTTTGTTTGTTGTTTATTCCAGTGGAAGAAAATTTTTAAAGCAACAAGCAGAGATACAGAGGTAAAAACCATCATTCAAACTGTGGAGATCTGTAGGTCCTTCAGTATTGTTGGACTGTAAATTCCAAGAACAGAGTAGCAAGTGACGAGGCTGATTGGGGAGGAGAATCAATTTCACGGAAATAAAAAGCTTTCTGTGGGTTGAGAGGGAGCTTGATCCATCCCATAGGCGATAGAGAGACATAGACTTAAGCAAGAAAGTGACAGATCAGCTTTTTGACTCAGTAAGACCATTTGGCATTGTGGATAACATAGCTATGAAGGGATCAGGTACATAGTTAAGAAGGTGACTCATGAGTCAGTTCAGTAACAGGATCAGTTATCTAATACCTGACCAATTTCATTCAAGATTTTCTTCAGAGGCCGAACATTCCTGCCAGTGTAAAGTACTGAGGAGCGAGAAACTGTTGCCTAGAAAAATGGAAATTCGGATTCAAGTTAAAAAGACAAAACCACAGAAGGATGACTGGTATTTTCTTTCAACTAGTGAAAACATCAGAAATTGCTAATACCCACAGTTTTCCAGGAAGAAAGAATTGCTTTGCATGGAGCTTTCTTGCCAAAGTTCTCCCCACAACCCCCACTTTTTAAAAGAGAGCGTTTGGGGAAGCCCACAATCTAGAAATTCATGTTTGAATAATTACTTGGTTTTGCTTTTGGAATTTTGTTGTAGAAATTAAATTTTCTTATAAAAATGTTTTTGGAGGTTGATAATTGAGAAAGGCAGACAATAAGAATGAAAAAATAATGTGGTTACATGTATCCAAAAGATAGAAAGAAGAATCTTTAACCAATGATAACCTGAAAAAGAAATCACAAATAAATAAGAATATTGTGGACAAAATTGAGCACAGAAACAGAATAAGATTAATTCTTAAAATTGCCTATACAAAAGAGAGCTTTTAAATCACATTTAAAGAGATAAGAGAAACAAGAAGAGGAAATGTCTACTAGTTCAAGAAGTTTAAACACTATATTCTTTCAACTTATCCATCTAAGTAGATAGAAAAAGTGGTTAAGAGGAAATTGGAAGCCAAGATCAAGGAAAAGGTGCTAAGAGGACTTAGCCATTTCAAATCACTTCAAGCATGTGGGCCCAGAAACATTAGATTTTACAGAACTGAAAGAAAATTCAGAGGTGATCATGAAACCATCATCAGTAATGTTTGTGTAATTGTACAGTTGTAAATGGTTTTGATTGCAGGAAATATTATAGAAGACTTGAATAATGTTGGCATATGAAGTAAAGACTTTTAAAACTTCGGAGATAGGAAGTTGAGTTATGATTCTATAACTCATCAAAATTATTGAACTCCTGCATTCCTACATTTTTTCCATTTTGCTATCCTCAGCATATTAGCTTCAATAAAATAAATTCTTGCCACTTGTTGGTCACATAATGAATATCACAGCTCCAAACCATCGTATCCTCGCACAACTTTGTTTAAGGTAAAGGAGTATCTATTATTGTGTCCTATTTTTTCTCATTTATGGAGCAAAATTCTTGCCAGAACCAGCCTGTCCCCAAGCAGACGCCTTCTTAAATATCTTTGTTCATAACTGAATTACCTTCTTAACCCTATAAAATCTGTGGTGGAATGAATATGGTGGCCATGATTAGGTCAGCTATCTGTGCTTTATCCCGTAGGGAGTAGGGGTAGTCCTGTTTTTCTTGAGCATACTAGCTCCTAAAAATTGAGGTTCTATAAGATAATAAGGACTACTGGAGAGGTGTAATGGTATCATTTGGCAGAGTATCCATGAAACATAGGCTATCAGAAGACAAAGATAAATAATATGTATTTTAAAATTACTTTTTAAAGTTTTATTATGAAAAGCTCATATTAAAAGTAAAGTGAATAAATCAATGACTCCCCCTGCCCAGTATCAACCCACCAACTTTGACAGTTTTCAGTATTTTGCCAGTCTTTTTTTTTCATCTATACACTCACACTTTTTGTGGGATTATTTAAAGGAAATTTAAAAATCATAATATTTCATCCTAAAATATTTTGGTTTTTTTTAAGTGAAGATATTCAAAAGCCTAACAATACTCTTATGACATTGCAAATTATATATTAAAAACATAAATATAACCAACTTGTGCCAACATTTTTAAAGGTCATGAAATGTCTTTAAATTTTTATTTTAAAATAATCTTTAGATTTATAACATAGTTGCAAAAATAAGACAGAGAAATTCCTGCGTACTCTGTATCTATCTTCCTCTAATACTACCGTCTAACATAACTGCAGTGTAATAATAAAAACTAAGAAATTAACATTGACAAAGTACTATTAGCTGAACTCTAGACTTCATTTGCATTTCCCCAATTTTTTCACCAATGTCCATTCTCTGTTCTAGGATCTAATCCGGGATATGACGTTCTGTTACCATGTCTCATTACTCTCCTTCAACCTGTGACAATTGTGTAGAATTTCTTAGTACCTTCTTATAAAAAAAAAAAGAGAGAGAGATTTTTCTACAAAACAATAATAAAATATGGTAAAATCTCAACAGCCGTACAGTAAGATTATCATTTAAACACGTTGCCATTATTCACTCAGACCTTTTTATTCATTCAGCAAATATTATTGAACACATATTACCTTCTAGGTAGAAATAAGTAAGGAGTGAAAAGTTGACTGAATGTCTTGTGATCTATGAGAAAGAAATAAGGAAACTCTTTGGGAATTTGTCCTCATTCATGAAATGACCTCTGCACTTTAATTAGGAAAAAAAACTTGCTTGGCCATACTGCATTGAAAGTCAACCTAAAGGATTACTTGCTCCAAAATAAAAACATAGTTTACAGTTTACAATGCCAGAAGTCCAGTGCTTAAATCCCAGAGCAATTTCCTCTTTTTAAATCAATAACTTGAATAATGAGGTAGACCATTACTGTTCAACAATACCTGGTACTCTTCCTGGGGAAAGATTATATTTCCCTGCCTCCTTGAAAATAAACCTGGCCAATCACCTTGGCTAGTGAAATGTGAGTAGAAGAAACATGAGTCTCTTGTAGCGGGAAGTACAAAAAGTCAGTTATGTCCCTACATTTTCTTTTCCCTCAAGCAAAATCAGCAGCTATGCTTCATATACTACTCTGTCAGCCTGGGGCCCAGAACGAATACCACGATGATGTGGAGGATGGAAGCATCTCTCTATGTACTTATGTCATTCATTTCCGTCAGCAATATTTCGTATAGCTTTCAGTGTGCAGGAAGTTAGTATGCTCATCTTCTGTACTAGCTTTTTGCAGAGTTCTTAAAATATTTTTTGTTTACATAGAAGTTGACTGCTATGAAGAAAGATGGTTTTCTTCTTTCTTTCCAAATATAATCCCTTCTATATCCTTTACTTTCCTTATTTGATTCTGGAAACTACAGTGTAATGCTTAATGGATGTGGTGAGAGCAGATATCATGGCCTTGCTCCTGACTATAGGAAAAATATTGCATTTTATTTTGCCAAATATAATTTTGAATTTGTGTATTTTGCTTTGCCATTAGATCGGTTTTTTTTTCATGTATTTTGAACTCTGTTATTAGGTGAATGCATAATTAAGATTTCCATATTATCTTCATGAACTTACCCTTTATCAGCATGAAATGTCTTTTCTATCCCATATGAATACTGACATCCCTTGTTCAAAGGCTTACTTTATCTGATGCTAATGTAACCATTTTAGCTATCTTTTAATTAGTGTTTATGTAACATATCATTTTCCATTCTTTTACTCTTAATGTATTTGTGAATTTACATTTAAAGTGGGTTGCACTCATCTGCATCATGGGTATCCTTTCAATTTTTGTATTTGTCTATTAATCCTAATTTCTTCTTCTTATGTATCATCTTGCTAATTTTCCATATGATACTTTCAGCTATTCTAAATATCTAAACCTTTTTTTGGACAATTGATACTTGTGAAAATATATAATCTATCTTCTCCTATTTAACATCTTTACAGAAAAATCTGGATGAAAGGTTATTATCAGTGAGTTTTTTATCTGTTCTCCATTCGTAAATGTTTAGTCATCTGTCAATACTGCAAGACCGTGGCTCATTGTTCTATCCTCACACAAATTCAGTTACCTACATACATTCTATCTATAGAAGGGGCTTGCTTAAAAATGACTGTGGGATAGTAAGTATGATGACATTATCTTAAATATTTTACTTGTAGTTATTTTCAACGGTGCTCCTGAAAATACATTTTTCTTGAAAGGAATTAATTATTTGCTCTTGATCATCAATGCTCTCTTTCAAAAAATAAATTTATTTGGCTTTCGTCTATCTTATCATGTAAAGAATAGAATAATTTATATGCATGTAGAACATAATACTCAATAAATTTTATTATTAGAACATTCATGCTATGGTCATTGTTTTTTAAAATTCAATTGTGCTTTATTTAGGTTATTATCCTACCATTAAATATTCTCAATGCAAGCTAATTTAAATCCTTGTTTTTTAAAATTAATACATAGGTTTTCTTCCATTTCTTCTATGCCTATCAGGGTTTCAAAGACAGAAAAAAAATATTCTTCAACATTTCTTGACCTATCACGTCTCAGTGTGACACTTTTTAACAAGGTTAAATAAGAAATTTAATTCTCGTATAGGTATAAAAGGAAATGATGGCCAGTATAGATTTATCTGTGTTCATCTGAGGAAGACTCAGAAGAACTTAAACATATCTGCTAAGATATAGCGCCAAACTAATGAGAACAAAAACAGCACTTCTTTGTCTTTCATGGCAACATTTTTTTTCCTGGAAATAAATGTTTATCTTGTGTTGCATTAACAATTGTGTTTCTTTTAATTGTAGAGAAATTGTAAGTCAATATTGTGGATGCTTTTATTTAAACACTCTTTTTATTATATTGCATTGTTTTCAAAACCCATAGAGGCAACAGATGAGTAGCTGTGAAATACATATGAACATTTCTCACCTTCATTCATCATTCTAAAAGTTCCTATTTTTTATTTTTAAGGAAAAAAACTCTCAAATCCTTTGCCCGTGGTTTTTTTTTATTTTTATTTTTCTGAACTTTTCCATTTCTCTGCTTTTACCTTAGCCCAGGTTTTCACATCTATATCTGTTTCTCCTTTCCAGTTGAGTGCTCCAACCAGTGAGCAAGGCTGCCAGTAAGTAAAGATTTACTCAGCGTGTGAGGACGTGGAAGAGTATTTGGCTGGTGCATGCCCAGCCTAGCTTTCTCTGGCAGGGCTACACTGAAGACTACTGTCAAACAGAACTTCATATTGACCAAAAGACCTGGGGAAGAGCCATTAGAGCTAGCGGAAATTATCTGTGGGTTGGTCTACTTTTTTTTTCACTGTGAAGGAATATTCCTTCTTTCCTTTCAGGATTGCTATATTTCTTCAATTGACCTAAGAAAAATGTTTAAATGTGTAAACAAGATGGCATGTATAAAGAAGGAAAAACAATGCAATATATCCAATAAAGTTTATTATTTAGTATACCTGTTAGTAAAAAATCACATAAAGAATTTCAAATTTATATTCAAGTATTTAAATGTTTGCAAAGGCCTCACATTTATTGTATGACAGGCCAAATGCTGTAATTTTAACACTTTATCATTGGTGGTATTGCAAGGGAATAGAGTGGGTGAATATAAAAGTAAATACTGCATATATAAGAAATTATTTGCCTAGCGATCCTATGTAAATCGTTCTTAATATGTTCAAATTATATGTGTATGTATTCTTAGACATAAATTACAAAATGCACAAGTATTTGTGGATAATGTCTTCTTTTAAAAATTATTTTAGAGGCATGGTCTCACTTCATTGCCTATGCTGGAGCGTAGTGGTTCAATCATAACCTCAAACTCCTGGGCTTAAGCGATCCTCCTGCCTCAGCCTCCCAAGTAGTTAGGACTACTGGAGTGCACTGAATGCCTGGTTAATGTTTCTTTTCTTTTCTTTTCTTTTCTTTTTTTTTTATCTTTTGTAGAGATGCGGTCTCTCTCTGTCAGCCATGCTGATCTTCATCTCCTGACCTCAAGTGATCCTCCTGCCTTGGCCTTTCAAAACACTGGATTACAGGTGTGAACCACTACACCCAGTCAATAAGTTGGATTACAGGCATAAGCCACCATAGCCAGCCAGACAATATCTTGTAAATAAATAAAAAAATTAAATGATTAAAATATATCATTATTCAAAAACATGATGTATAATGCAACAAGTCTCTTAAAAACTGTAACAGGCCGGGCGCGGTGGCTCAAGCCTATAATCCCAACACTTTGGGAGGCCGAGGTATGCGGATCACGAGATCAGGAGATGGAGACCATCCTGGCTAACACGATGAAACCCCGCCTCTACTAAAAATACAAAAAAATAGTCCTAGCCGGCGTGGCGGCGGGCGCCTGTAGTCCCAGGTGCTGGGGGAGGCTGAGGCAGGAGAATGGCGTGAACACGGGAGGCGGAGCTTACAGTGAGCCGAGATCGCGCCACTGCACTCCAGCCTGGGCCACAGAGCGACACCCTGTCTCAAAAAAAAAAAAAAAAAGGTAACAAATAACAAATTCAAACTAGATCTTGCATTGCAATGAACCAATATTCCTTTGAGATGACCTTAGGTGGATTCCACACCAGAACACATGAATTACTCCTTTTTAATTTAAAACAATTAGAAGGTCAGGCATTTCAGTTGATCATATTATTTCAACAAAAGAAAGGTATAGAAATAAACTCTCATAATGTACCCAATAAGCACATTAACACCATTATCTTTGTTGTATCTATCCTACACAAGCCTCCAGAGTCACTATACCTCTTAGATTTATTTGACATTACAAATACCTCTGTCTAGACTTAATTCCTTCTGCATTTTCATTGTTTTTTATTTGTTCTATTGACTTTAGATATTCTAGACTCTAGTCTAATTAGTCAACCAAGAACTGATTCTCACCTTTTTTTTTTTTTTTTTGTCTTCCAAATTTTGGTTTTGCCCAATGCCCTGACAACATGGAAGTGCTCAACTCTTAATTTGTTGCCAGAAAAACTTCATGGTTGACTCACTGATTTTATCCTAAGGGTCTAGGTGTGTAGCTAGGTACCCACAATAGCCCAGTGTTTCAGTTTGGCATGGGCCAAATGAATAAAGGATTATCCTCCAAGCATAGATGGTGTTTAACATAGTATCCTATTATAAATCGGAAAAGCCAGATATGCTAAGAGTCCTTTGTCTTTCAGTTATTTATACAAGTATTCTTTTCTAATTCTCTTCCCCTCTCTTTTCTCCAAAGTTGTCTTCTGCTAATTTTTTATTCACAATTTTCCTTTAACCACTTGTGGGTAAAACATTTCTAATAACTCTATGTAATAAGCATAAAATAAAATTTAAACTAAGATCTCATAAAAACTTTTTGCTTACATGATAATGTTTTAGAACATGAGTCAAGACCAGAAATTTTATCCAAAGTTGAACATCAATTTTTAAAATAGTACGTTACAAATTTCTCCTTAATAAGTTGTTTGATATTTCAAATAAAATATTAAATGATAGAAAGATTTAGTTTTCCCTCTTGGAATATATGATCATAATACCTTTCCATGTCCTTGTGATGATTGGCAATTTATTCTATGGACATGAAAAAGTTTAGAGGCTTTAGATTGGAAAATCAAGTGATAATTTTGAACCTCCTGTCATAAGAAAATAGTCTGATATTAGCAATAGATAAAAGAATTGGTATGTCATTTTACTATTTCAATTATGCTGGAAAAATCATTTACATTTCAGAATCACTTCAATAGCATCTCTATAAGTTTTTAATAAAATATTTCATTTAATAAATATTTTTCATATAACACTTTATTAACAATTATTAACAATCATATTTAAAGCAATAGTGTCTATTTTCAAATTATTTTGGAGTATAGTTAATAGAGTATGAGTCGAAAACAAATCATTTAACATCTCTTCCTTTTGTTTTTCCCAATTGTAAAATGGGAATATAAACACCTACTTCATGAAGTTTTTGTCAAACTTGAATTAAATACTATATGTAAAATAAGTTTGTAAATTATAAGACATTTATTAGCACTTCAGGAATTATATTAAATTTTTATCAGTATAACAAAATTAGAATAATTTTGTATATTAAAACATAAAAGAAATATGTTAATATCAAGTGAGTGTTATTCATTGTTTTCAGAGAACAAAGGTTGAGATTATAATTTAAAAGATATGTGAGTCACAAAGCTCTTAAGGTTGAGGACGTACATAATTGTGTAAAGAATTACTAGTTACAGTAATTTTTACACATTGAAAATTTGACTGTAAACATAAATGACCAATTCTATTTGAACTGTAAACAATATATTAGAGCTTCATTTAAAATATTATGCAAAAAGCAGCATTTAACCTATTACTTTTGTTTCAATTTATCACTGGAGTAATATATCTTATGCTACATTTGTTATTAAATTAAAATCTTAAAGCTTTTCTTCTAAAATCTTGGGAAAATTTCATGCAACTATGTGACAGAAAAATATAATTTTATGTTAATGTAATACTTACCATATTGGTTTATTTAGATTCTCCATTTCCTACAAGTGCATGGTTTAATTTATTTGTATAGCACAGTTAACAAAATCAACAAGTCAGTGTGTGATTTGATGTATTTGCTTTGAAGCCACTTATCTTAGAAGTTTCAAATAGGTTATGGATAAGTGATAGTCTTAACAACTTATGTCAGTTCTTGTCAACTTACAAAGTGCCATACATCTCTGTGTGTCTCTTGTTTACAACACATATAAAAGAATGTGAAAATATTTTTATTTCTTTTCTTTTTTTAAATTTTATTTTATTGTATTTTATTTTAAGTTCCAGAATACATGTGCAGAATGTGCAGGTTTGTTACATAGGTAAATGTGTGCTATGACAGTTTGCTGTATCTATCAACCCATCACCTAGGTATTAAGCTCCACGTGCATTAGCTTTTTATTCTGATGCTCTAACTACCCCCTCTCCCCCAACAGACTCCAGTTTGTGTTGTTACCTTTCCCATGTCCATGTGTTTTTATTGTTTAGCTCCCATTTGTAAGTGAGAACATGCAGTGTTTGGTTTTCTGTTCTTGTATTAGTTTGCTGAGGATAATGGCTTTCAGCTCCATCCATCTCCTTGCAAAGGACATGATCTCGTTCCTTTTTATAGCTGCATAGTGCTCCATAGTGTATATATACCATATTTTCTTTATCCTATCACTGATGGGCATTTGGGTTGATTCTGTGTCTTTGCTATTGTGAATAGTGCTGTAATGAACATATGTGTCCTTGTATCTTTATAATATAATGATTTATATTCCTTTGGGTACATACCCAATAATGGGATTACTGGGTTAAAAGGTATTTCTGGTCCTAGGTCTTTGAGGAATCACCACACTGTCTTTCACAATGGTTTAATTTTCATTCCCACTAACAGTGTAAAACCATTACTATTCCTCCACAGTCTTGCTATCTTCTGTTGTTTCTTGGCTTTTTAATAATTGCCATTCTGACTGGCATAAGATTACAGGTATTTCATTGTGGTTTTGATTTGCATTTCCCTAATGATCAATGATACTGACCTTTATTTTCATGTTTGTTGGTTCCATAAATGTCTTTTTTTGCAAAGTGTCTGTTCATGTCCTTTGCCCACTTTTAATGCAGTTTTTTTTTTCTTGTAAATTCATTTAAGATCCTTGCAATTTCTGGATATTAGGCCTTTGTTAGATGGATAGATTGCAAAAATTGTCTCCCATTCTGTAGGTTGTCCACTCTGATGATAGTTTCTTTTGCTGTGCAGAAGCTCTTTAGTTTAATTAGATTCCATTTGCCAATTTTTGCTTTTGTTCCAATTGTTTTTGATGTTTTTGTCATGAAATCTTTGCCCATGCCTTGTCCTGAATGGTACTGCCTAGATTTTCTTCTAGGGTTGTTATACTTTTGGGTTTTACATTTAAGTGTTTAATCCATTGTGAGTTAATTTTTGTGTAACATTTAAGAAAGGGGTCCGGTTTTGTGTATGCTTGCCAGTTCTCCCAGCCCCATTTATTACATGGGGAATCCTTTCTCCATTGCTTGTTTTTGCCAGGCTTGTGGAAGATCAGATGGTTGTAGATGTGCAGTCTTATTTCTGAGATCTCTGTTTTGTTCCATTGGTTTATGCATCTGTTTTTGTATCAGTACCAGGCTGTTTTGGTTACTGTAGCCTTGTAGTGTAGTTTGAAGTAAGATAGCATGATGCCTCCAGCTTTGTTCTTTTTGCTTAGAATTGTCTTGGCTATACAGGTTCTTTTTTGGTTGCATAGAATTTTAAAGTAGGTTCTTTCCTTTTTTTCTTGTGTGAAGAATCTCAATGCTAGTTTAATGGGAATAGCACTGTATCTATACATTACTTTGGGCAGTATGGCCATTTAATTCACAGCATTGATTCTTCCTATCCATGAGCATGGAATGCTTTTCCATTTGTTTGCATTCTCTCTTATTTCCTTGAGCAGTGACTTGTGGTTCTTCTTTGAAGAGATCCTTCACGTCCCTTGTTAGCTGTATTCCTAGGCATTTTATTCTCCTTGTAGCAATTGTGAATGGGAGTTCATTAATGATTTGGCTCTCTGCTTGTCTTGTTTTGGTGTATAGGAATGCTTGTGATTTTTGCACACCGATTTTGTATTCTGAGACTTTGCAGAAGTCACTTGTCAGTTTAAGGAGCTTTTGGACTGAGACAATGGTGTTTTCTAGATATAGGATTATGTTGTCTGGAAACACAGACAGTTCAATTTCATCTACTCCTATTTGAATAGCTTTTATTTCTTATTCTTGCCTGATTGCCTGGCCAGAACTCCCAATACTGTTGCTGAATAGGAGTGGTGTGAGAGGGCATCCTTGCCTTGTGCCATTTTTCAAAGGGGAATGCTTCCAGCTTTTGACCATTCAGTATGATATTGGCTAAGGGTTTGTCATAAATAGTTCTTATTATTTTGAGATATGTTCCATCAATACCTAGTTTATTGAGAGTTTGTAACATGAAGGGATGTTGAATTTTATTGAAGGCCTTTTCTATGTCTATTGAGATAATCATGTGATTTTTGTTGTTAGTTCTGTTTATGTGATGAATTACACTTACTGATTTGCATATGTTAAACCAGCCTTGCATCCTGGGGATGAAGCTGACTCGATCGTGGTGGATAAGCTTTTTGATGTGCTGCTTGATTTGATTTGCCAGTGTTTTACTGAGCATTTTGCACCAATGTTCATCAGGGATATTGGCCTGAAGTTTTTGTTGTTGTATCACTGCCAGGTTTTGGTATCAGGAGGATGCTGGCTTCATAAAATGAGTTAGGGAGAAGTCTCTCCTTTTCAATTGTTTTGGAATAGTTTCAGAAGAAATGGTACCAGCTCTTCCTTGTACTGTTAGTAGAATATAGCTGTAATAACTGTTAGTAGAATATAGCTGTTAGTAGAATATAGCTGTAAAATCCATCTTGTTGGTGGGCTATTTATTATTGCCTCAATTTCAGAACTTGCTATTAGCCTATTCGGGGATTCAACTTCTCCCTGGTTTATTCTTGCATGGAAGTGTTTACAGTATAGTATTCTCTGATGGTGGTTTGTATTTCTGTGGGGTTAATGGTGATAACCCCTTTCTCATTTTTTATTGTGTCTATTTGATTCTTTTCTCTTTTCCTCTTTATTAGTCTAGCTAGCAATCTATCTTTTTTTTTTTTTAAACCAGCTCCTGGATTCATTGATTTTTTTTTGAGGGCTTTTTTCACCATCGCTATTTCCTTCCATTCTTCTCTGATCTTGGTTATTTCTTGTCTTCTGCTAGCTTTTGGGTTTGTTTGCTCTTGGTTCTCTAGTTCTTTTAGTTGTGGTGTTAGGATGTTGATTTGAGATCTTTCTACCTTTTTGATGTGGGCATTTGGTGCTATCAATTTTTCTCTTAACACTGCTTTAGCTGCATCCCAGTGATTGTGGTATGTTGCTCTGTTCTCATTGGTTTCAAAGAACTTCTTGATTTCTGCCTTAATTTCATTATTTACCTAGGAGTCATTTAGGAGAAGGATGTTCCATTTCTATGTAGTTGTGTGGTTTTGAGCTAGTTCCTTAATTTTGAGTTCTAATTTGATTGCACTGTGGTCTGAGAGACTGTTATAATTTTGGTTCTTTTGCATTTGCTGAGGAGTATTTTATTTCCAATTATGTGATTGATTTTATTGTAAGTGCCACGTGGCACTGAGAATAATGTATATTCTGTTGTTTCTAGGTGGCAATTTCTGTAGATGTCTATTATGTCCACTTGATCCAGAGCTGACTTCAAGTCCTGAATATCCTTATTAATTTTCTGTGGGATGATCTGTCAACTATTAAAGTTTCCCACTATTATTGTGTGGGAGTCTAAGTCTCTTTGTAGGTATCTAAGAATTTATTATATGAATTTGGGTGCTCCTGTATTAAGTGCATATATATTTAGGATAGTTAGCTCTTCCTGTTGAATTGATCCCTATACCATTATATAATGCCTTTCTTTGTATTTTTTGATCTTTGCTGGTTTAAAGTTTGTTTTATCAGAAACTGTGATTGCAACCCCTGTTTCTTTTCTGCTTTCAATTTACTTGGTAAATTTTCCTCCTTCCCTTTATCCTGAGCCTGTGTGTGTCTTTGCATGTGAGATGAGTCTCTTTAATACAGCACACCAATGGATCTTGACTCTATCCAGCCTGACAGTCTATGTCTTTTAAATGGGGCATTTAGCCAATTTACATTGAAGGTTAATATTTTTATGTGTGAATTTGATCCTGTCATCATGATGCTAGCTGGTTATTTTGCAGATCTGTTGATGTAGTTGCTTCATAATGTCATTGGTATTTGTACTTCAGTGTGCTTTTGCAGTGAGTCTTAGTGGTTTTTCCTTTCCATATTTATTCATATTTATCATTTTCCTTCCATATTTCTTTTAGAAGTTCCTGCAAGGCAGGCCTGGTGGTGATGAATTCCCTCAGTGCTTGCTTGTCTGAAAAGGATTTTACTTCTCCTTCACTGATGAAACTTAGTTTGGCTGGATATAAAATTATGGGTTGGAAATTCTTTTCTTTAAGAATGTTGAATATTGGCCTCCACTCTCTTTTGGCTTGTAAGGTTTCTGCTGAGAGGTCCACTGTTAGTCTGATGGGCTTCCCTTTGTAGGTGACCTGGCCTTTCTGGTTGCCCTTAGTTTAATTTTCTTCATTTTGACCATGGATAATCTGATGATTATGTGTCTTGGGGTTTATCTTCTTATGGAGTATCTTACTAGGGTTCTCTGGGTTTTATGAACCTGAATGTTAGCCTATCTTGTTAGGTTGAGGAAGTTCTCCTGGATGATATATTAAAGTATGTTTTCCAGCTTAGTTTTGTTCTCCCCATCTGTTTCTGGTACCCCAATCAGTCATAGGTTTGGTCTTTTTACTTAATCCCATAGTTCTTAGAGGTTTTGTTCATTCATTTTCATTCTGTTTTCTTTAATCTTGTCTGCCTGTCAGGCAAGATTTCAGCAAGATAGTCTTCAAGCTCTGAAATTATTTCCTCTGCTTGGTCTATTCAGTTATTGATAATTGTGGTTGCATTGTAAAGTTCTTGTGTTGTGATTTTTAGCTCCATCAGGTCACTTACGTTCGTCTCTATACTGGTTATTCAGGTTAACAGCTCCTGTAATGTTTCATTATGGTTCTTAGCCTCTTTGCATTGTGTTAGAACATACCTCTTTAGCTCAGCAAAGTTTCTTATTATCCACCTTGTGAAGCCTACTTCTGTCAATACATCCATCTCAGCCTTGGCCCAGTTTTGTGCCCTTGCTGGAGAGGTTTTGTGATCATTTGGAGGAGAAGACACACTCTGGATTTTTGAGTTTTCAATGTTTTTTTCATTGATTCTTTCTCATGTTCATGAGTATGTCTAAATTCTATCTTAGAGGCTGCTGAACTTTGCATGGGCTTTTGTAATTGTAATAGGTCCTGAAGATACCATTGATCTGATTTAATCAAAATTATAAAAATTATGGAGGTAGAGTATAAGTAAAAGTATAGGACACCTAATATCACACCTGTTTCTCAAACTGGACTATTTAACTAACAAAATTAACTTTATACTTTATATAGAAATATAAACATGTGTGACTAGCTAGAAAATTTCTTAGAAGCATAAGTAATAAGCCACACAAAGCATTAAAGTATATCATAAAGCAAATCAATAAAAGATATTATATTGGATGATCAACAAATCAGTGAATCAGAAAACACGTCCAATAATTATATCAAATATTTCTGAAAATTTACCTCAAATATGGTAACATTTTCAAATTTATATGGAAAACATAGATTATTCAAAAAACACTATTAGGAAAAATGGACAGTCACTTGGAAAAATATAGTTGAATTTCTCCTTCCCTCGGTCCTTCTACCAAAATAAGTTTTAGATTGATTTAACATTTGAACATAATCAATACCAACTTTAAAGTACTTTTTAAAAATTGAAGATTTCTTTAAAGGATGCCTGGAGTAAGAACAGTCATAAATAAGACAAAATTCAGAAATTATCTTTTAAAAGATTTGATTGTTAACGACATACAGATGCAAAATTAAAAGTGAGAAGAAAAATGACTTGGGAAAGTGTTTGAAATTAATATGCAAGTATTTATTTTTTAATTAGATAGTGTAGCATAATAGTTAAGAGTTCATACCCATGTTTGTACACCTTCATAAACACACACAAAGATATGCATATGTGTGACTGTAAAAGCATACCAAGTTTAGCTGGCATTATAAAGGGAAACTGGGATTCAGAGTAATAATAAGACTTGCTTTCCATCCCATATCCTTCAATCTTCTTGATTTTTTAAATCGTTGTCATGGGTTACATTACCTTTTCTTTATAAAATACAGTTAATAAAAATAAACATTTCTGACCTTCTGGTTCCAGTCATAGTAGAATACTTTGATTTGAACTAATTCTCCAGCACATAACAACTACAAAATCTGGAAAAAATTTGTAAAACACATATTTGAAGGTTTTGAAAAATCAAGCCTTGTCGGCAGGTCTTGAAGAACTATAATCCCTGACAGAAGGGAGGAGTACATTGACCTCTCATTCTTTCTGGCCTTTTCAGTGAAGTTTTTTCCCACATCCCAGACAAGGGGAATAGAGCCCAAACACAAATGCAAATATTATTGTGATGAGAAGACTGAGATTTGCTTAAAGGACTGCCATACTTACTGGGATTTCAAGGGCAAATACCAGGTAGGAGAAAACCTCAGAAACAGAGTCCAAAATTGGTCTACAAATCTCTTCTAATCTATTGGCAGACTCCTAAACTGTACATTAACAAGGTAAAATTAACAAATGAAAACAGGAGAAAACAAAAAAACTCGAAGCAAACAAAAAGCAGAAAGAAAGAAAGAAAGAAAGAAGGAAAGAAAGAAAGAAGGAAAGAAAGAAAGAAAGAAAGAAAGAAAGAAAGAAAGAAAGAAAGAAAGAAAGAAAGAAAGAGAGAAAACAAAACAACCAAATACAAACTACTTAGTAAGAAATAGCATCTGAAAAAATTAAAATGACAAAGCAGAGATGGCAGTAGCTACATGGTTGTTGGAAGAGAAGCTGGAGTTCAGCCCCCCAGCCACATGGGTGGCTTTGCTAAGTACCTAAGACTTTCAGGCCCACAAGGCTATGCTCTAATAATAAGGCTAAACCCTGGGAATAAGAACAAAAGTAAAATATCTAGCCCAAACAAAGCCTGAAAGCCTTAATAGCACCAAAGTCATACTGGTTTGACTTTGAAAAGTCAATC
Organism: Colobus angolensis palliatus; assembly: GCF_000951035.1. Taxonomy (NCBI): domain Eukaryota; kingdom Metazoa; phylum Chordata; class Mammalia; order Primates; family Cercopithecidae; genus Colobus; species Colobus angolensis. The sequence continues at coordinate 22,340,485 of NW_012114710.1, forward strand.
TGCTTTCCACAAGAAAATTTAACCCAACCAGAGGAAGATGACATCATTTAGAATTTCTGTGATTTTTCATCCAATCCAGACACATGAGGCATACAAAAAGAAAGGAAAAAAATGTGACCAAAACTCAAGAGATAAAATAAACAATATAGAGAAATCTATAAGTTAATTTAATATTTTAAGTACCAGTTAGTTATCAGTCAGGTTGGCAAAAACTAAAGATAAAGAGAAAATTGTAAGAGCAGGCAAAGACAATAATAGTTTGTGTCCAAACAGACAATTTTTCCATGGACAGGGGACTGTTGGGGGAAGATGGTTTTGGGGTGAAATTTCCACCTCAGATCATCAGGCATTAGATTCTCACAAAAAGCTGCATGAGCAGCTGGGTCCCTCGCATGAGTAGTTCACAACAGGGTTCATGCTCCTATGAGAACTAATGCCACTGCTTATCTCATAAAAAGCGGAGCTCAGGTGGTAATGCTGGCTGGCCCACTGCTCACCTCCTGCAGTGCAGCCCTTTTTCTAACAGGCTGCAGATGAGTACTGGTCTCATACTTTATACTTATTCTAAAAAGCTTATTGTCATAGAGAGTTGATGCACCTTAGATTAGGTTGTTTATATATCTAATGAAAAAGATGCTGTCTGTGGGACAGGAAATAATTAAATAAGAAAACAGAGTCTAAAGTGATATTTCAAGGGTTCAAATCCTGACTCCAATATTTATTTTCTGGGCGGATTTGAGGAAGTTACTTAACTCCTCTTACCATCTATAAAATGAACATGATAGTAACAATACTCTTCGCATTGAGTTGTACTGTGGGTTGTGTGAATTTGTGTATGAACTGCCTAGGACAGTGTCTGGCACACATTAAGAACAATATGAAAACAGCTCTAATTAATGTTACTTATAATCACATTTGATACACTTCAGAGTAGTTCACATAGACACAGTTATCTGGCAGCCTTTTAGTATCTTAGTGACAATGTATATGTTAAGATGATTTTTACTTTTTAGAAAATAACTTCTGATGGAACAAGCAAATGTTTCTAAATTGATACATTAAGCTATCTGATTAAGTATTTCTTATTAATGAGGTGCACACCATTATATTTAGACTGCTTATACTCTAATCACTGATTTTTGATACTTTTTGAAGTTTGTGAAGATGTATTAAAATCATTGAGGTATCAGGACTCTAACATTTGATTTTAGATCTTATTCTTGGCTTTTTCTCAAGAACATATAAAAATATGATTGGAAGTCTAAATACATTACTTTTATTAGTCACAGCTCCATGTAATTTTGGCAAAAACAGGGCATCTTCAACTTTTTTGATTCTGCAAACCAAGGGAATGAAAGATAGATTAGATGAACACTAAAAGATTTTTTTCACACACTTTCAATCTGTGAAAAATGTAAATTTATACACTTATTGAAACTCACACACAACATATACAGAGATTGTCCAGCTATAGTTCTCAAAATATCTGAAGATTTTAGTTTTGTATTGTCAATTAAAACCATATCAAAGTTATGAGATGATTTCTAGCACATCTGTTATGGATAATACTATCATAATTTTTCCTTCTATTAAACATTATTTTCACAGTGCCAGAGCAATAAGCCAACTAGGAGCAAAAATCTTATTATTAAGCAGCTATAACAGCCTTTAATTCTTTTCTTCTTCTGATATATAATAATTGAAGTCAGTTATTTTAAGACTTCTGGTAGGTGTCTTTAAGTTTAAAACAAAGCTTGTTTGTATTTCATAGCTATAAATAAACACCTCTTAGTTAAGTGCAAATTCATGATTTTGCTTACTTTGATTATTGCATGTACACTTGCAATAGTTTCCATATTCATTAACTAGTGAAAAACTACCTTTACACCAGTACAGTTCATTCAATTCTACATAATAACTTTTCAGGCAATTCTTCAATTTCCAAAACTGTTAAATGTGTATGTATATATATTTTATATGCTGTTAAAATGAGGATGTTATGAGAGCTTCCAAATTGGGTGTTTATCAGATACTTTATATGCAGAATTTATAAAACATGTGTCTGTGAACAATTTCCATGACACTTATGATGTAGATAAAGATATAAGATCAAGTCAGAGTAAGGAAGAGTCAGAAGATTTAGTGAATGGATGCCATTAGAGAGAGTGTGGTCATACTGGGACTTCCCGCCACTTTGCGGCGGTAAGTAAAGAGATAAAGTCCTGAATTCCCAGAATGTGTCAGTGTAAGGGATGTGTGGCCTTGCAGGAAATATCTAAATTCTTTCCCCCTTAGATATAAAATTATCTCAAGGGCTGGGAGAGTACTTGTAGAAAGATTCCTGATTCTGAGATGAAAAACAAGTCCTCATCTTATTCTATTTACTAGAATAAATATGTACATATTTGTACACATTTATAAAAGAGACCCCAAGGAATGAAAAACTATAGAATACACAAAAAAGAATGACCCCAATGGGGTTGGAAACAATTGCTCGAAAGTAGGATAAGAAGTAAGTTGAAAGACCAGAAGATGACCACAGTTGTAAAGTTGGGTAGCCACCAACTCTTGGTGTTTGCACATGAGAGAGAAAGGAAAAGTCTTACCTTTGGATGAACATTGACTAACATTTAGGTAATTTCTAAATACCTTCTATTGTTTTAAAATTAAGTCCTTGTTTACAACTTAAAATAAGCATTGACTATTTATTTCTGAAGACTGAGCAGAAAAATCATGAACTCTTCCCAAGTGTCTATCCACAGGCAGGGGAAATTACTCCACTGAAGACATTTTAAAGAAATGGTCATAGAACAAAAGTTATGTTGCAGTTACATAGCATCTTGTTCTGGTTTTACATGGTTAGGGATTTTCCTGCATCAATATATTATATGCAGCTTTAATTACTGATAACAGCCTGAATCAATATCTCCATTTCAAACCTTCCTATAGCTTCTTACGTAAGTGGATGTACTTTACATGGAGTAAGTCACTTTTACATGGAAAAGGGAAATGCCATGGATGGTCCAGCTACTTCTGTGCTGACTACTGCTACTAAAATACTTAACCATTCTGATATCTACAACTGGAGGCAGACACCAGTAGCATCATGTGGTCAATCTGCTTATAAACCTATTTACTAAATCTTAACTTCAGTTATTACACTGTTGCAGAGAATAGCCACCTGATTACCTTTTATAGATTCTAGTTCTCTGGTGAAATTGTCCATCTTGTCATCTATATTTTTTTTAGCATGTTAATCACAGTTCATCTAAGAATATGGCTAATTATTCTATTAACTGAGTCATCTATATATCTGGTTGTGTGTCTGTCTATTTTTATCCTATTTCTTTTCTTTTTTAAAAAAATTTATTTATTTTTGAGATGGAGTCTCACTCTGTCAGCCAGGCTGGAGTGCAGTGATGTGATCTCTGTTCATTGCAAGCTCCACCTCCCTGGTTCACACCATTCTCCTGCCTCAGCCTCCTGAGTAGCTGGGACTACAGGCGCCCGCCACCACACTCGGCTAATTTTTTTTGGTTTCACTGTGTTAGCCAGGATGGTCTCGATCTCCTGACCGCGTGATCTGCCTACCTCAGCCTCCCAAAGTGCTGGGATTACAGGTGTGAGTCATTGTGCCTGGCCCTATTTCTTTTCATAGCTTGGCATTTATATTTTTGTTAAGTGCTGGGTATTTTGCATTAAAATGATAAAAGCTGTTGATGCTGTTACTTCCTTTCAGAAATGATTCACCATATCCGCTGGCAATGAGCAGAAAGGCAGATCATTTCAAACCAGGAAGGGACTGTCTCCATCAGCCTCACACCACCTCTGGTTTATCTCCACTCCTAAGATGGAGCATTTTTGGCATCTCAAATTTTCCTAGGGCCCTCATTATTGGCAAGTCTTGACTCCCATTGTCTATCACTGTGATATTGCCAAAAGTTTTTTTTTCTAGTTATTCCATGTTTGGTTTTTTAGCATCTTGTCTTTCAGAGTATAATCAGCAAATTCCCTGACCTCAAGGGGAACATTATTCAGGGCTTACTACTACTTTATGCCTTTCTTCTTTGCCAGACATGACACCTTAGATTTTGGCTGCTTTTGCATCCGTAAACCTGAAATTTTCTCTTCAATGAGTAAAAAAATGCATTGTTAGTTTATGTCTCTCAACAATCGCTCTCTGCCTAGCTGTCCAGCTTTGTATTCAGCACGAAAGTTGGGACTTGTCCTGTGGGAAAGAGGAATATGTGTAAAGTTGGTCTTACTTCAGTAATCTTTCTTTTCCCATGAAGTATGGTCTTTTGTATCTTAGCTGCCTTAGCAGTTCTAATCTGTCTTCAAACAGATTGGTTGTGAAAAATGGTATCTGACTATTCTAATTCTTGGTAAGCATTATTTCATTATTATAGTCAGAAGTGAAAGTTCTACACTGAGTCTTGAAGGACAAATTGGGGTTGGCAAGTTGTAAAGAGCATGTAGTATTACAGGCAAGAAACTACTATTATAAAAGCACGAAATGAAGATCAACTATGCTGTGTCTTCTGGACATAGAATTCTAAGAACAGATGTAGCACAAGATTGAAGAGGGATAAATTTAGAGAGATATTCTGGGTCCAGGTAAGCAAAGACTTTATCTTTCCAAGTAACTTAGATTTTTATCCTACAGATATTGGGGTGCCATTAATGAATTTTGACATATAAATTATATAAGATATATATTCTAGAAAATAACTCCTATGATATTGTAAAGAATGAATTTGAAAGTGGCAAGACTAGCAAGAAGATCATTTAGGTTGGTGTTGCTATAATTCAAACAAGAAAGCCTGAGGATTTAAAGTAAGATAGCAGCAGTGATAACAGAGAGGAGCATAACATAGAGTCAATGTAATTTTCTGGTGGATGAAACATAATAAAGGAAAAGACTGATTCAGAAATAGCTCAAGTTTTTGGCTGAAGGAAAGTATTACCATTCAGCTGTATATGGAATACAAACAGCACAGATTTGTTAGGGAAGAGAAGAATATGTTTGATTTGTTGACTTTAAGATGCCTCAACTATGTGAAGATATACAGTAGTTGGTTATACTTATGTGCCTGGATATTACTGCAGAGATCTTGGCCAGAAACAGATTAGGATGTCATTGTGGGTTAGGTAGTAGTCATGAATGAGAGTGGATAGGATCTCCTAGGAAACACTTGGTCCTTGTTTTCCACTAGCAATCTTGCTTAGTTACAGCTTATCAGTCCTTCCCAATGAAATCAAGATAAAACCCAGGAAGAGTGCTTCTGGAAGTCTTCTAGAAGTTGTTATAAATTTGTTTGGACTGCAACACATTTTAAGGTTTGCCAAAGTTATTTGCTGAGACCAGTTCGGTCAGGGAGACCCTAACCCAGCAGTGCTAGAGGAAATAAAGACACACACATGGAAATATAGTGTGTGGAGTGTGAAATCAGGGGACTCACAGCCTTCAGAGCTGAGAGCCCTGAACAGAGATTTACTCACATATTTATTGACAGCAAGCCAGTGATAAACATTGTTTCTATAGATTATAGATTAACTAAAAGTATTCCTTACAGGAAACAAAGGGATGGGCCAAAGCAAAGGGATGGGCTCTGGCTAGTTATCTGCAGCAGGAACATGTCCTTAAGGTTCAGATTGCTCATCCTATTGTTTGTGGTTTAGGAACGCCTTCATTCCAGTAAACCCACAACCTTCAGCATGGGCATCATGGCCATTATGAACATGTCACAGTGCTGCAGAGATTTTGTTTATGGCCAGTTTTGGGGCCAGTTTTGGGGCCAGTTTATGGGCAGATTTGGGGACCTATCTCCAGCATGTCCCCCTTCTTGTTTTTGCAGGGCAATAAAAGCAAAGGCAGGTTTATCACAGTGAGCTACTTCTCACAGGAGTCGGGATCTGCATCTGCAGACTCTACAGAGACAAACAACATGGATTAATAACACAATCATCATTGAAATCACAGAGCCTCCAAGTGTTTTTATCTATGTTAATGGGTTACTAGCTGCTAATCCATCTGAAGCTCCTTCAAGCACTCCAATTCCTGGCATTAAGGTCAGGTGTGCCTGGGATGCTTTAAATATTTGTTCTCTTAATTTTTAAACATCCAAAGACAAGTTTGTAGAGTGTCCTTCTAGATGCTTATGTATTCTTTCCCAAATTTTGATCTTATTAAGAGCCATTAATAGTTTCCACAAATTCTTATGTTTAGATCCTAGAGCAGACCATATCATTTGAGGTTGAGGTGCCACTATATGCCATGTTTCCAGATAATAAGAACTCTTGCCATATTTCTTACTATTTCTACCATCTGACCATTTTGTTTAGACCAGCTGAACATAGTGTGGCCATGGCATGCCGATTGAGAGTTGCAATTCAAGCTAAACATTCCCTTAGGGGACCAATCAATAATGATTCCATAGGAATTGTTGCACAGCACCTCTGCCTGTTCTGCAGTGTAATCTTCCCAAATAAATATGCTCATTATTTCTGGCCAGGTCCAATTCTGTTTACAAATAGATTTTTCAGGATGGTATGCCTCAATTAAAGGAGCAGATTTATTATGGTAAATACTGAGATCAGAAAGCATGTGTAACTGTGTCATAGAGTGATTACAACCAGGCATTATTGCCAGCCCAGATTGATAAATATGCCCAACAAATATAATTGTTCTCTGTGTCAGCCCTTGTTGAAAGAATACTCATGACAATGGTGATCACTGCTATCATAGGTATCACTAAATTATTCATTGTGACTCGTTGTCCTGCTTTCCTCAGGTTTTCTTCTTCCATCTGTGACAGCTTCTTAATCTGTCCCCAGGTAGGTGGCTATGTTCGATGGGTGTTGCTCATGACAGTTGGGGTTCTCCTTGGCATCAGTCTTGACATGGCTGCAACTGGGGGTCCTTGGGATCCTCCTGGAATCTCTTCCTCAGCATGGGGCTCGTGACAAGGTTTCAGGTGTCTTGACGTTATCCAAATTGGCTGATGATTCTGGCCTGGAGAAACACAAGCATAACCTCACCCCAAGTTATTATTTTACCTATTTCCTGACTATTTGTTATTGGATCTCTCCAGCAAACCAGTTGTTCTGCTTCTGTCTTTGCAGCTGGTTTCTGTATATGCTGCTCAGCTGCTGATAGCATCTGACCTTTAAGCAGGCTCAAAAAATTTAAAGTGGATAATGCTAGATTCAATTGCATATGGGGTGTTCTATAGTCCCTATTTCCCCCTTTCTGCTTTTGCAAAACTGTCATTTTAGAGAGAGATTCATTCATTCTACAATGGCTTGTCCTTGAGAATTATATGGGATGTCAGTAATGTGTTTAATATTCCATACAGAGAAAAATGTAGCTAGAGTTTAGCTACTATAGCCTGGGGCATTGTCTGTTTTAATAGAAGCTGGAATGCCCATCACCACAAAACACTGCAAAAGGTGATGTTTAACAAAGGCAGAAGACTCTCCTGATTGGCATGTAGCCCAGAAAAAGTGAGAAAAGGTGTCCACACATACATGTACATAAACTGGTCTCCCAAATGAGGAAACATATATGGCATCTATTTGCCAAAGAGAATTAGGTTCCAATCCTCGAGGATTAACTCCTCCTGTAAAAGATGAGGAACGTATCATTTGGCAAGTTGGTCATCACCGGATAACAGCTTTAGCTTCTTTCCAGGTAACGCTGTATCTGTATTTGAGACCAGAGGCATTAACATGGGTTAAATTGTGAAAGTGTCTAGCATTAGATATTGCAGTAGCAACTAGGCAATCAGCCATTTGATTCCCTTCAGTTAAAGGTTCTGAAGAGGTGTATGAGCCCTAATATGAGTGATGTAAAAAGGGTACATTCTACTCCTTACTGCTGTTTGCAATTGGGTAAATAAAGTCATCAGTTGTTCATCTGTGTGAAATCATAACCGAGCATTTTTAACTAACTGTGTAGAAGGAACCACATATGAAGAATCAGAAATCACATTAACAGGCATATTAAAAACAGTCAATACCTCAACTACAGTTACAAGCTCCACTTTCTGAGCTGAAATATAGGGCATCTGAAAAACTTTACCTTTCAAGCCAAAATAAGAAGCTTTACCATTACTAGACTCATTTGTAAAAACATTCTCAGCATCTTCAACTGGTTTAAATTTAGAGATTTTAGGGAGAATCCAATTAGTTAATTTCAAAATTGAAACAGTTCCATTTTAAGAAAATGATTATTGAGAATACCCACAAAGTCAGCTAAATGGGTTTGCTAAGTAAGACTATTTATAAAAGCTTGCTATATTTATGCCTTCGTGATAAGGACAATAGTTTTTCCAGGATCATACCCATGTAATTTAACAATCCGAGTTCTCCCATTACCTATCATAGTAGAGATTGGATCCAAATAAGGAGTCAAAGTCAGTGAATTAGTATGCGGAAGAAAAAGCCGCTCTACAAGATCTTGCTCTTGAACAATAACACCGGTAGGTGAATACTGAGTTGGAAAAATTAGAAAATCTAAAGCCTTTTTTGGATTTATTCTACTTATTTGAGCTTTATGGACTTGCTTCTCAATTAGCTGTAGCTCTATCTTAGCCTTCTTTGTTAATTGAAGAGGGCTAGTGAGACTAGGATCTCCTCTAAGGATAGAAAATAGATTACTCATGGCATAGGTAGGAATGCCTAGAGCAGGTCATGTCCAATTAACGTCCTCTAGTAATTTTTGAAAGTCATTCAATGTTTTCACTTGATTCCTATATATGGCTACTTTCTGTGGCACAATGGTAGTGTCATTTACTAAGGTTCCCAAGTAGGAGTAAGGAGTAGTAGTCTGAATTTTGTCAGGAGCTATAATTAAACCAGTGCAAGAAATCAAATTTTGCAGATGATCATAACATTGGAGTAATATTTCTCCAGTGGGGGCAACACAAAGTATATAATCCATATAATGAATGACGTAACACTGTGAAAATTTTTTACGAGTAGGTTCAATTGCTTGCCCTACATAAGTCTGGCAAATTGTTGGACTGTTTAACATGCCTTGTGGCAACACTTTCCAGTGAAAACGCTTGGCAGACTGCACATTGTTTACTGCAGGAATTGTAAATGCAAACCATTCAGTCTTGCTCAGCTAAGGGGATAGTAAAGAAACAGTCTTTTAAATCTTTGACTATTAAAGGCCAATTTACTTGTATTAATGAAAGGATGGAGCAATTTTAGTGTCTGTTAATAGGTGAAAGATAAGACAATTGATGGATATTCATATAATAAAATACCACTCAATCATAAAAAGAAGAAAATTACTACTAAATGTAACAGTATGAACAAATCTCAAAAACATTATGCTGAGCAAGAGAGGCAAGGCCGAAGACAGTAATACTATATATTAATATAAAACTCTAGAAAAGAGAAATCTAATAGTGACAAAATGTGCAACAGTTGTTGCCTGAATCTGAGGTCATTTGGGGAATTGAGCAGGAAGAACCAGATAATATGGGGGGGCTATGAACATTTTATATCTTAATTATAGTGGTGGCATATACAAATGTATACATTTGCCAATACTCATGTTATGGTTTGCATTGTGTCCCCACTAAATTCATATGTTTAAGTGTCCCAGTACCTCAGAAGGTGACCTCATGGGGAAATAGGGTCATTGCTGATGTAATTATCTCATATGAGGTCCTGCTGGAGTAGGATGGGTCCCTAATCCTACATGACCAGTATCCTTATAAAAAAAGAGACATTTGGACACAGACCCACACACATGGAGAGTGCTGGGTGAAAATTACATTAATGCCACAAGCCAAGGAATGCATAAAATTGTCAGCAAATCAACTGATGGTAGGAGAGAGGTATGGAACAGAACCTTCCCTAGTACCTTCACAGAGAGCTTGGCCCTGTCAACACATTTGTCTTGAATTTCTAGCCTCCAGAACAGTGAAACAATACATTTCTATTGTTTAAGCCACTTAGTCTGTGGAACGTCATTGCAGCAGCCCCAGGAAACTAATACAAGTCATCAGAATGAATAATTAAAAGCATACATGTTTTGTATTTAAATTATTCTTCAATACATTTGATTTAAAACGATCGAACATGGTTCATGAAAATCTGAAATAAAATCCACACAACCTCTGAGAAAATGTAATATACATATGGAATTATCATTTAGTTAGTGTTCAGCAAGTGCTAGCTAATTTCAGCCATGTTCTATCATTTAATTTAATTCTGTTATCAACCCTGTGAGGAAGTAGTTATAATTCCCATATTACATATGAGCAAAATATGCTTAAGCAAAGTTTAATGAAACTTGAATGGCATTAGCCAACTAGAAACAAGCAAAGTGACTTGGAAACACAACGTTTTCCCCTAGAATTGCATTGTTATATCACAGTTTATGCCTAATTTTACATGATTATTAATGATATCTAATGTTATGTATATGGATATCTATATGCATTTTGCATTTTTGTCTTTAACAAGAAATTTTCTGTTACGTTTTTCACTTCAATGCTTCTCCCCAAATTCCTACATTCTAAGCACAACCACCAAGCATGTCATCATTCTTGCTTCCTGAAGTCCAATGGCTAAGTTTTAACTACTTTAATGTCTTCCAAAACATGGTTTTCTTATTCTTTGATGGTTTCTTTTCTACACTAGTCTGTTCTTGTTTTATGGGTATATTGTATTCCCTGAGGATATTGATGGTAAGATTTTAAGAGGTACTTTTCTCTGAAACATCTGCTTCTTCTGGTGTCAGTTGATGTGATGCTTGCTTTTCTGTGCTTTTGTCTGACAGTTCATTTTGTCTGTTTTTATATCTGTTTGAAGAACTGGATTGATTAAAGTAGGTATCTCTCATTGTTAACCTGTCACCTGGATAAGAGAGGTCTGATTTAAAGTTGTTTATGTGTATCATGGCATGTTAATTAGTTGGACTCATTTGAGGGTATGTGGGCAGGGTGGGGTTGAAGGGTAGAGTGAAATCCAGGAGTCCACCTGAATGAAAATCAGAAGGCAGATTCTTCAAGCACTTTGCTTTATGGTTGTGCCTAAAGAGGAGCCTTCTCCTCAACTGCACCCTTCTCTTGGGTGGGCTCTGAGCTGAGGCTCCATGTGTTCTGAATTGTCAATATGATTTCAACTGCCATCTACTTTGAGGATATCCATGCTTTTATGAGCACAATATTTTTATTTGTCTTTATTTCCCTTTTTATGAATTGGTGAAAGGGAAGTAATTCAGTGTATTTTCTTGAAAAAGTAGTTTATTAATTCCAAATCTACGGAACACAAACCTCATCCTTTCCTGGTGTTCCCTGAATCAATGTTCTTTTTAAAATTTGTTGTAGTCTACTTTTAAAGAAAGCTAAATCTCTACTCTTCTTCTACAGATCTTTCTACATCTAACAAATGTATGGCATATTCAAAAATTACAGAATTCTGTATAAGAATATTTCTAAACCTGATGTAAGGAGAGCTAGTGAAATTATTCCCTGTCCCCATGGAAATGTCCAGCAGTAGCAAGAGATGGGCTTTGGATTTAGAGAGACGGAAACATGAATCACATTTCCCAAACTCAAGGCCCTAGTCAGTGTAGATTAACCTTTTAGAATCTACATTCTAAGACATAAGAATGGGAAAATAATATTGTCTCACAAGTTTGTTGTGAGAAGCAAATACATTAAATGTATAGCAGTGTTTCTAAAATATTGTTGGTTCTCAATACACGTCATCCTCTCTTCCTGCTCTCAATCATCTTCAATTCATTGCTTATAGACATATTAATCATGTAAGAATCAAACTCCAGATCCCAGGAATATTAAAGAACTTTATTGTAAAGAGCTATAAAACTCAAAGTTTGTTATTAATACAGAATGTGTCTCATACTTTGCTCCTGTGCTCAAAATCTGATTTCCTGAGTGCCTTTTGAGTATACTGGTATGTGTCACATCATAGCGTTATTCATGTTATATCACTGTTAGAGCTCCAACAGTGCTTTTTAACCCTAAAGAGATTCTTTACCTCTCTCTGCTCCCCTGTTTACATGTCCAGACTCAATACAGCATGCCTTTGACTTTTTGTTGCTGTTGTTTATAGAGTATTCCTGTCATAAAGTATTTTGCATAGTGTTTATTTATGTAAGAAATTATTCCCCTTCCAAGTTGCTTCTACTCATCCTTAAGTTCTTTTGAACTTTGTCAGTTCCTCAGGAGAGTCATCTTTACTCTTCCCCCAAGGTCAAGTCCCACTTTTCAATACTGCCTTGGTACTATACAGACATTCTTTGTAGTAACAAAGCTCTATAATCTCCATTGTTTCCTGTATTTACTTACGTGATTATCTAATTAATAATGTTTACCTCACTAGAATCTAATTTCCTGAGGGCATTTGTGTTTATAAACATATCTACAGTGATCAGCACAAACCTATAGCAGATTGTAGGAACTCAGTTTTTGGATGAATGAAAGCAGAAAGCTTCAGAAGGGGTTATTTTTCGTGATATTGTCCCTAATCATGCTGCTCTCATATCCTTTTGTAAAAAATTCTTACCCGTCTTAGCATAAGGACTCAATCAGGTTAGGCTTTTTAAAAGCATTTCTAATTTTTTTTTTTTTTTTTGAGACTAGGTCTTGCTCTGTTGCCCTGGCTGGAGTGCAGTGGTGTAATCACAGCTCACTGTAGCCTCAACTTCCTGGGCTCAGTTGGTCCTCCAACCTCAGCCACCCAAGTAGCTGGGACTAGAAGTAGGCAACACCATGCCTGGCTGATTTTTGTAGAGATGGGGTTTCATCATGCACAGACTGGTCTCAAACTCCTGGGCTTAAGTGATCTACTCCCCTCGGCCCCACAAAGTGCTGGACCACAAACCTGAGCCACCACACCCAGCCTCTAATGATATTTGTAATCTGTTCGTGCCTTTTAATTATGTATCTCTAATTTCTGCTTCATCTTCTGTACACGTTTCTTTTTAAAACTGAGCTTATCAGATACTGTCATGTGTAGGCCCTTTGCTTTTCATCTTCATCAGTATAGTGGTAAACATAATTGCCAATTCACTATTGTTAGTAATCATTGGAAAATTAGTTTTCATAACTTAATGGTCCAGTGCAAGGATGTTTGCTTACCAGCATTGTTTCACACTCTGGTAATTCTGTGCAAAGTGACATAAGGATTAGGGGATAAGAGGAAGTAGAGAATATCTAATTGTTAAGAGCAGTGTTCTAACGAGTTTGCCTGCCTTTTTAAAATCTCAAACTGATATAATTTTGACTTAATTACAACAAATTAATAAAAGAGGATCAGATTATTTCACTAAACTATTTCTTCAGCTCCTGAATATTATGGTGCCAGGGTAGAAGTATCACCTCAGATAAGTTTTTTAAATCAACTCTAACAATGTAATTCTTTGTGCAATGAATTAGCTTAAAGTCCAAATCTGAAATCTGGTATGTCTGCAAAAACGATAGCTCTGTTTCTTTGCTTGGCTCACCATGCTATTTAGAAGAGTTTACATTTCTTTAAAAACATTTTAGAATGGCTGGAGAACAGTCAAGATTTTAGAGTACAGTATTGAAAAGTGGACCCTGTAATATGCAAATTATCTAATATTAGTAATTTATTTTCAAAATACTATGCTTGAAATACATAATTTTTAATACGTGAAGAGCATTAAAGTAACACATGGTCTGGTAAACTTTAAATGCTAAAGTAATATTAATACTATTCTATAAGCATTGATCTGTTTTAAATCCACATGTCTATCAATAAATTATTTTCACTAGCTATAGTACTTTATGTTTGTGTTGACATCACATTATAACAAAAAAATCATTTTCATCAAAAATAAAATTAGGAATTGTTGGAATGCTCACTCAACAATACTGATATACCATTTGTAGAGTCCACGGATGTAAAAATCATTGAGATAATTGTGCTCTTGGGTAGAGAGATGAGTATTACCATTCACGAAGAGCTTATCTTTTAAAGAATATAATCAAACACAAATTAAATAATTAAAATGGCCAAATTAAAAGGATATCATATTAGCATTTAATTCTTACAAGGAGAACCACAGGACAATTCCTGGAGGATTTCATATTTACTTAAGTGCCAAAGGATCAATAGTATATGACAGATGAATATTTCCCCAAACTATAACAACAAAAATTATGATTGTAATAATAAAAAATGGCATCCAGTGACCACATGTGTTTATTATTCCTTTAAGTACATCACACATAATGTGTCAATTAATTCGTAGAGCAATCTCAAGGAGATATTATTTGTTCCATTTTACAGGTAAGGTAAATTGAAGCTAAATAACTTACCCGAGGCCACGCCTTGTGTCAAAGATAGGTAAACAATATGAACAAGACTATGGAAGTTCTCAAATGTTTTTACAAGGGTGTTCGGTTTTTCTTAAGCAATGAAAACTCACGGAAGAGTTAATTTCGAGGGTTCTGGGGCTGGGAAATACGAATGCATTAAAAAGGAATGGAGAAAGACACAAAGAAGAGGCTCCAGCTGAAGACATTACAATACTAAGGGGAACTGATGATGGAGATCTAAACTAAGAGCAGATAGAAGAAAATCTTATACTGACAGAACTGATGGGGCTTCCCTGTTCTGGGAGGAGCAGTAAGGACCAGAAAAAGAGTCTATGTAAAGTCATGCTATTGAAGAAGGTGGTAATGTATCCTTTCAAAAAAATGTTCCCATAAAAATCTGCTTTTAAGTTTTGCAATCTTTAATGTATACATCATTGTTTTAATTACCAGTATTTGGAACCACTTAGCTATAAGCCAATACTTATTAAATGATCAAAAATGTTGATGTCTTTATAATTTGCACTCCAGAAGCTATTTATGTGAGTCCTTTTTCTTTTACTTTTGTATTATTCACTCTCTTGCTTTCCTTGATCACTGTATGGTATTTATCTCTTTTATTCCTCCTAAGCTCCTAATCATTTACCTTCTAAAAGTATTTGAAGTATTTATTGTCCTGTCAATTATTTTATAATCACTTTGTATCTTTCAGATTTTTTCCTACTTTATAAATTCATCTCTCTTTATTCAAAATCTCCCTTGCAATGTTTCTAAATATGTGTTTCTCTTTCACATGCAAATACTGAAATAATTAGGTCGATTTTGTAGACATCTGGTATGAAGTATGTTATTGATACTAACGTCAATAAACCAAATTTAGCAGACTTACAATAAGTTTGTTCATTTATCTTAAAGTGATTTCTAAATCAAAATAAGCATGCAAAAGGAACTGAAAATAAAACTTTGAAACATTATTAATTTTAATATGTTTATGGGAAATAGTAAATCCACCAGCAGAAAAAAAAATTACCAAAACTAACATTTTACAGATTTTAGTTTCAAAGCACATTTTTCATAGAAACAAATATATCACCATTATAGGCACCATGATATGGCAATATTTATACACAAGGTCATTTACCATTTAAAAAAAAAATCAGTGGCAATGGTGATGTAATACATTAGTTCATCTTTGTTCAACTTTTTGCTATTATACTTCCTGGCCTGCAGGAGTATTTGCCAGGATACAAAAGAAAATATGTGATCTCAATTTTAACAGTACATAGAAAGCTCTGGCTGCCCATGCTTAACCCTACATTTACTACCTGAACACTAGGAATGTTTTCATACCACTACTCTGACTTTATTACATTTATTTTTAAGGCCACTCCCAAGGAACCAAACATTTTAACAGATTCATTTGGATATTAAAGGATTATTTTATATAAAATAAGAAGTGCAATATCAGAACTTAATATTCTATATGCCTAAATTAACAGAAGAAAAAAAACTTTAGTTATTAAGTGGAAAATTATTTGAGATTATTTGGAGTTGATAATGGCATAGCATTGAACTGGGGAAAATGTGATAAGGTTTCTTTCAGTTTTATAGTCGATTTTTTTAAATGTACTAGGTGATTTTCTGAGGGCCATTCACATTCAATGTTTAGATTCATTGTATTAGTGGCATATACAAAGCACCATATAATATATGAAATGTAGAACAATCATGACTATGTAATTAACTGTAGAAATAACTGCTAAGAAAATATAGCAATATTTAACACAGGATTTCTAAAACCGTTATATTTTCATTACTTTTCCCAAAGCTAATGTCCCATGTTTTATTTTATAGACTTTGTTTATCAAGATTTATATGTATTTGGCACTTTTTTGGGCTGAAAATAGTTGATGTACTCTGTACAGTAATGTTACAGTTTTATACAAAATTCAGAAATACTGCATTTGGAATAGTCTTTACGATCCTCTTCCAAGTATTCCATTTCACACAACAGCAAATACTCTGAATGCCTTTCCTCCTGGAGGATTCTGTAAACTGCAAAAAAAAAATATATATATATATATATACACAAAGTATATTGATATCTCTATATATAATCCTTCTTATAAATCATGCTTTCTTATGACAGTCAAGAAAGCAGCCCTACGAATCCAGATGGTCAACTTTCTTAGCCTACTATAATTTATAGTTATTGGAAAGCTTGAACGAAAGAGCTGAACTCTTCATTCCATGCTGGGCTGCAAGTACTAAAGACATTTAAGATGTGTAATGGTAATAATAGTAGTCGCTACAGAACTTCATAGATTCTACATTATGTTTTCCTATATTACCTCCTTTCATTCTAATAACAGAGTTTAGCAGCTGTTATTCAATTTTAATGGGGAATACTGAGACTCAGATTTACAATTGATATGCATGGTTACAAGCTAAAAATACAGCTGATACTTAGGCAATACTCTAGAGTACTAGCTTATTATCATTGTCCAAGTCTGACAAAATTTAAATTACATTGCTATCATACCGATTAATACTCTTAACATCTATAATTTCAAGAAAAATATTAGTAAGTATATTTAATGGTCAAATCTGAAAGGACCTAGGAATATCTTCACTGAAATGAAAATACACACACACACAGACACACACACACAGACACACACACACACACATACAGACACACACACATACACACAGACACAGACACACACACACACAGAGCATTCAATCTCATTTTGAAAGTACTTTTAAAGAGAAGTTAAAAGTAATGCGGACTCATAAATTTTACTCTTTATTAAATTGTTTATATTTATTTAGCAACATAAATCAAGATATGTTTTGTTTAAAAATCTAAAAGTTAAAACAGATTGGTAGTACCATTAATCATTATTTATTCAAATCAACTGTAAGCTTTTGAAGTTTTACATAAAGTTTTATTTCCTTAATAATTACAAAAGACTTTTGGAGATCAATAAAATAAATGCTAAGAAAGAGAGAGTAAAATATCTTTTATATATTTATTCATACAAGAAAAAAGGGAGAGAATTTTTGAGTGAGCAAAAATAAGGGTATCACAAGGGTGCACACACAACATATACACACATGTGCATGCATGCATGCCAGGTTTTTCATGCAAGTAGACGGCCAATCCAAACATTTGTACACAGTTAAATACTGGAATAACACATATCTCTGAGCCTACGGACTGAATCTGAGCTTTGAGGTTTACAAGTTATATGAATTTG
Organism: Colobus angolensis palliatus; assembly: GCF_000951035.1. Classification (NCBI taxonomy): domain Eukaryota; kingdom Metazoa; phylum Chordata; class Mammalia; order Primates; family Cercopithecidae; genus Colobus; species Colobus angolensis. The sequence continues at coordinate 22,358,075 of NW_012114710.1, forward strand.
GGCACATCATTTAATCCCTTGGAGTCTCAGTTAACATATATATATATATATGTATATGTGTATATGTATGTATATGTGTATAAAGGTATATATAAAATGTATGTGTATATATACACATTCACACATACACAGAAACACACATATATACATATACATATGCACCCTCACACATATATAGTCACACACATATACATATACACACGTATATACACACACACATATACAGACACACACACATATACATACACACACATGTGCACACACACACATATCTATATATCTATATCTATATCTATATCTATATCTATATCTATATCTATATCTCCCGGTATAGGCCTGACATTTCAAGGCTGTTGAAGCTGAGCTAACATACTTAAGAGTGCTCAGGAGCATCTAACATCTAGAATATTCATAGTAGGTACTCAATAATTATTATACCGTTTTGTTAGGATATCATCTATCATTTTATAGTTTTAAAATTAAGAATTATGAGGCATGAATAAAACTATATCACTCAGTTTAGCTTATAAAGTTTCATATCCAATTTTATCACTCAAAAGATTCATTTTATATATTATTCTGCTTAAAGAGGACATGAGCAGGTTGTAGAGATGTCACTTTCTCAACACTCACCTCTTGATATACTCTAATATGAAAACAGATAATGCAGATTTGTATTTTTGAGAGGATGACACCCAGGTGGTTATGTGGAAGGTAATCTAGATACCCCGTATGACACATCCTTTGGTGTACATATGTGTGCTCTCCATTGGCAATTTTGAAGAACCCAGGAAATACCTAAAAGTTAGGGATTTTTCTATATACAAATAAATAGGACTTTTAATATTACTTTTATAAGTAACAATGATTTAAAAAATCACCATTGCTTCATTCATTTTAATATTTAGTGATACCTGATAAAGTGAGTTACAAGAATTTTCTCACATCACCAAAATATATGACACTAATGGGTGGGTTAAATAATATGAAAAATGACCTGAAAGAGTTCATTTATATCACACTAGGCATCCAACTTCAAGTCAATTAGAGAGTTTGGTTCTAGGGAAAATCAGACATTGTTTTTGTCAAATACTTTGTCAGATAACTGGATTAGAGAAATATTCTGTGCCTTGCTCACCTAGAAAGAATTAAATATAAAAACTAATCTAGAAAATCCAAAAGAGGATGAAAGAAAGTTCCTAATTATAAGATCAATTAACAAAAGAGTAGTTCTGACTTGTAATCCGATTTTCATGTTGATTTTTATAAGCCTGCAGGAGACAGGCACCTCTGGTACTACAGCTTCTGCCATCCCTGGAAGGCTGACTGGTACACAAGTGTGCGAAGGAACACACTGACTCTGCCGCTTAACTTTGAAAAAAACTAAAAATATTAAAGTGGGTCAACTGTGCAGCAATCATGAATAGAGTGATAGATGGTATTTAAAATTATACATACATATGTTTTGTTTGTACCTTTCTGAGAAGATTCCATTCTGAAAAGAAGCAATGTAGGTCTTTCTTTTGTCCACAGGCATTACATCAACATAACCACCGTGATTTCGAACCACTCCAGCATGTACTGCTGCTCTGCAGATACTGGACAGCTGCGAAGGCAAGGAAACAAACCAACTGCCATTATTGGAAATTCCTGTTGGACTTGTCCAGCCTATTCTTCCATTATTAATAGACTGAAGTCGCTGACATCCTGATGTCATGGATAGCCAGTGAGCAGCTACAGGATGAGGTTTTATGCATAAAGGAGTGTTTGAAATGTCACAAAGTCAAAGCCAATTCGGAGCAAGCCTGAAGGCCAACCTTAAGGGTGATGCAATGGTAAGACCCCTCCCCAGTCTAATCTAGCAAACACCTGTTCTTTCCAAACAGTAGGCTTTAGAGTATCAAAGCAATAAAAAGCAAATTAGCTTCTTTGATCTCTTCTAGCACCTGTTTGTCATTCTTCAGTTTTAGCCTTTGTTCTATACTGGGCTCGCTCTGACTAAATGCTCACAGGTTAGATTATCCATCCCTCAGGTATGTTCACTTTTGCCTAATACAAACTCCACCATAGTTCTACATATGACTATGGCCCCTGTTCCAAAATACAAGAAATGGGGTAGTTTTTTTCTTAGCAAATAATATGATCTACACAGAGAAGCTTTGCCTAAGAACCCTGAAAAGAAAAAAAAATGAAGAATCATCATAGCTTCTACCTAGATTTGTAATGCCTGTCAATTTAGTTTGAATGGTCTGACATGAAATACTAGGCAAGTCCTACGATTACATTGTACTAGTCGTATAATCTGAATTGAATGCGATTTCTATGGAGAAGAAAATTATCGTTTCAGTTCCAATACTTTCAAATTTTTAAAACTACTGAATTCTAAAAGTCAGATCATTTCTTTTGGTCCATTAAAATCTTCAATTTTAACATTTGCTTTAGTCCAAATGTTTTACCAAACTTTGTCAACAACTAAGTACAATCCAAGGAAATCCGACCAAAAAAAATATTTTCACTGTTTCAGTATAAAACAATCCATGTCAAATGCCCATGGGTCTTTTCTGATTCCATTGGTGTGTTCTTTTATCTCTATGCACATGTGAGTGATTTAATATGCTTTTTTTAAGTTCACATAAGCATGTATATCTTACATGACCTTGCTTTATTACTGTGCTGTGAACTCTAGAGCATCAGTCAGTATTTATTAGATCAGAGTCTGAATGCCAAGCTGTTTAATCCTTTCCATGCTTTTGCTGTATCGCAAAATACCATGTATCTAAAACTTCCATCCTTATTCAAAGGCATTTTCTTCAACATTTAAAGTCCCACTGAATTACATTTGCATCCAATATGGTTCCTAACAGATGGAATTAAAAATAATTCTGTGCACATTTCAGTATTTGTTCTGTTAAAAGAGTATCAATCAGCATTTTCCCAAGGCAACAAAAGTGCTTAGATATAACGTTTACTAAGTCCAAGTACTTAATATGTTTTGAGGCTATTGTATTGCCTGCAATTGTGCATTCAGCAGGCATCCCTATTTGAGTTCAAAGGTCAGAAGACATTTTCTTTTCATACTCAGACTTCATTAACACTAATATACGATGAAATTATTTATCTGTAAAAATAGAATTTTTAATGAATGCAGAAATATATAATAAACTATAAATAAAAGTTCAAATAAACAGAATGTACAAGGTCTAACTATAAATGGAAGGAAAGAAAGAGAAAGGAAGGAGGGAGGGATTCTGGCTGATTGGTTCTCACATTTTCATACTTTATTTGGAGAGATAATGTATTTTGTCAGGCCAGGGAAGACTGGCAATTAATGATTGGATCTCTGATTTCGTACTTGCCATTTGACAGTAATCTTTGTATTTCCAACTTACTCTTCAAACGACCTATATATTACACACATTACACACACATTTCACTGAGGGTAGAAAGATAAAATGATCTCAAGTTATGAGTTCTAACAAAACCTTAACTCTAGCAAATAGATGGCTTTAAAGGTATAGAAGTATACAGGATATTTTGAAAGATTTTCACGAGACATGACTAAAATTAAAAGTTCTCCTGCTTAAAGGGAAAATCTGAAAAGTATGATTTCTTTGGAAATCTCTGTTGAGTTCAGATATGCACATTCCTATATATTTGTTAATCTACTTGTTTCAACAAATATTTATCTGCAAGGTACTTGGTTAATAGCTGACGTAACCATGTGCTCTAAGCTCTGTTCAGGCAGGACGTGCCTGTCTTGTTCACGGCTTGGCAGACATCAAATTCATGATCAAAAAACGATGAATGAATAACCCAGCTGCTGCCCTTGAGAAACTTACAAACTAATAAAAGAGATAGGGTAATAATCATAATATCAAATACAACAGGCTAAGTGCCAAAAGGAGAAAATGAAGTGATAGGGGTTGAAATAGGGGCAACTTCATACTTGGGTTGGAAGGTGCAGCAACACACCCTCACAGAGAAAGTGGCAATAATTTAGGTTTTGAAGAATGACCACAATTTTGACACAAAATTTTCAAAAATATTGCATTTCAACAGAGGCAAGAATATAAGCACAAATGTGAAGACTAGCACGTTCAAGATACCAGCACGACATTTCAGTGGCACATAAGACTAGTTCAAATCTGGAGGTTGAGAGAGACTCAGAATTGGAGTATAACTGTAAAGGTAAAGCTGAACTGAAAAAAATCTAGACCTAAGTAAGCTCACCAAGAGAAACAGGTGGTAATATACATATTCAGTCCTCTTTACATGATCAAATTCCCTTAATATTCTATTGAGTATGTGCATAAGACATTTCCTAAATTTGCATTTGTAGCTCTCTGGCTTAGAAAACTGTAATGGTTTCTAAGCGTTTGCCTCATAAAACGTAAACTCATCAGCATGCACTTTCAGACTTTGTCCGCACACTGATGTGAGCTGGATTCCTCTCTCTCTCAGACTAACTTGGTTGAAGCCCCTTTTCATTCCGATTTTCAGCAGATCAGAGACAAAGCTATCTGCTAGACTGATGTGCAGCTCATTTACTCTTAACTCCATTACTTTGTAAATGTCACTTATCCCACTAGAACATGTTCGCTGATTCTCTTTACCAATGGACACTAAAACCCTGGCTCAACAAGCACTTAACAGGCCTGGCACCTTGGAAGGCCAAGGCAGGAGGACTGCTTGAGGCCACACCAGCCTGGGCAACACGGTGAGACCCCATCTCTACAACAACAGAAAAAGAGCCAGGCATGGTGTCATGTATTTGTTCTTCTAGCTACTTGGGAGGCTGAGGCAGGAGGATCACTTGAGCCCAAGTTTGAAGTTAAACTGAGATATGACTATGCCACTGCACTCCAGCCTGGGCCATCACAGCTCATATTCCTTGTCCAACTCCACTAAAGTCATCTCTTAAAACATCCCCTCAATTAGTTCTCTTTTGCATATATTTTAACGTAGCATCTCTATGACTCTATGCTACATTTTAAATGGCTGTTTAGCAGTGAAGATATTATTTAGACTTTTGACGAATTCTTAGTTATCCAGTTTAGACTTCAAATACTAAAGAATCAAAAGAAAAACGAAACACATTTTCCTTCCCAACAATGACTATAGACTATTTCATTATGTGTCTTATATAAAACATATGGGGAGAATGGGAAGAAAAATTTTGTCAAATCTTACATATGGATATTAGTTTTTCAGTGATATGGATGTTTAACTCTTCTGAGAATGCCTATTAACAAAGTCTGTTTCTTTGCACTGTATAGAAATATACATATATACATTTAAATGTGTCTATACATTTATATAGATACATGAATGTTGAAAGCTGTATAAATTAGGATACTTACATCAGAATAAATTCGAGTTCCAATTACACGCGCATAATGTGGATTTGCTTGCATACAGTTACGAGGACAGTATACTCTGAAAAAAATAATATATATATATATATATTAAGTAAGCTGGTTACTTAAGTCTTTCTTAGTAAAACCACAGAAATGCGTACACAAAGTAAGCTCAACATTCTAAACCCTACTCATTTTTTTCTCCTGAAATAGGTCAATTGTATAAACCCAGGCAGTAGACACAATTGCTTCTGTTTATCTATTTCTATCTTTTGGCATAAATGTGATTTTAAAAAATTAGGAAGCTCTCTAATGTGGGGATTTCAAGCCAAAAGAAACACCAGAAAGCATCTCTATGTATCTGAGAAGTTGGTACCCAATATATCTGTAGAATTTAGTAAACCAATAACTTGGAAAATCTGAATCACTGTCTGCCTCATACATCTCATAGTTTCTCTTCTTTATATTTACATCTTTGGAATCTCATTCAGTTTCATGGTTTTAATTATCATCTTCAAATGGCTGATTTCCAAATTTACATTTCCAATTGGGACCTCTCAATTCCAAACTTGAATATCCTACTGCTTGTTCAACATCTCCACTTAGCTATAATAAACATCTCAAGCTTACCACATATGAAACCAAATTCCTAATCTCCTTCTCTAGTTCCCAAATCTGTTCTTTCCATAGGCTTCCCATTGCAATAAATGGTACCTCCATGATTCCAAGTGCTCAGGCCAGAAACCTTTCTATCCTCAATCCCTCTCTTAATCTCACACCTTACATTCAACCCATCAGCAATTTCTATTGGCTGTACATGAAAACATATCCAAGATCAGAGCATCCCCAAGCACTTCAATCATGGTAACTCTGGGCTCTATCATCTACTGTCTAACTGACTGCAATAGGCTCTTCTAGGCTTCTTCTATGGTCTCCCTGCTTCCAATTTGGCCCTCTCCAATCTGTTTTCCATACTTATATCAAAACATAAAAGTCCAGCCAGGTGCCGTGGCTCACGCCTGTATTCCCAGCGTGGGTGGATCACCTGAGGTCAGGAGTTCATGACCAGCCTGGCCAACATGGTGAAACCCCATCTCTACTAAAAATACAAAAATTAGCTGGGCATGGTGCTGGGTGCCTGTAATCCCACTTCTCGGGAGGCTGAGGCAGGAGAATTGCTGGAACCTGGGAGGCGGAGGTTGCAGTGATCTGAGATCATGCCACTGCACTCCAGCCTGGGCAACGCAGCAAGACTCTGTCTCAAAACAAAACAAAATGAAACAACAAAAAATGTACAATTTCAAACACATCATTCCTCTGCTCCAAATATTTCAGTGGCTTCCATCACATTCAGAGTAAATGACAGGAGCCTCAGGAAGGTCAATAAGTCCTGCATCTTCTATCCTCACTGCCTTTCCAACTTTATATCTTACTCCTTTCCCACTTTCTCACGCTGCTCCAGTCACACTGGCCTAATGGTTATTCCTCAAACGCACACAATAGCCTTCTGCCTTAGAGCCTTTGCATTTATCTTCCTCTCTGCATGGAATGCTCTTCCTCTAGAAATCCCACTGCCTTACTGATATCTGGTTGGCTTAGCTCACTTAAAAGACATTTCCCAACACTTTTTTGGTTGTTCAGGCTCTAATACAATATGACCAAAAGCTTTTATTTAAACATACGATCCAATTATCAATATTTAATCAATCACATGATATTTTTAAAAATCTACTCCCAAAGTTCAAGAAATTGTCAAATGGCACTTCACTTTTAACCAAGTGGCTCGTCTGCATTCTCTCTCTCACACACACACACACCCATCACTAAAAGGAAACACAAACTAAAACTGGAAAAAACACAATTTTAAGTAGTAAATGAGACTCTCAACATAATTACGTGATAATCATTGGTGGATGATAGCATCAACAATTTTCCTAAAAGTATTCTAAATATACTTCAGTTGAAACTACTCTTGCCAATTGAAGCAGATCTTCCTTAAGATAGCTTTTAAGAAATAGTTACAGTTCTTATTTGTATAACACTGTATACTCTAGAGTGCATATACTTCACATAACATGGAAACTAGAACCATTTAAATATAAGTAATAAATACATCTGAGTTTCTATAACTTTGAATTAAAGAATTGATTGTTGTAAAAGATGCTGTCTGGGGATTCTGCAGGAGGAAGGGTGTCCCCTTTGACTGGAAACTGATCCCACTGTATTTGAGAACTGCTAGGCATTCACTGCTATCCTTATGGTTGTAAAATCACTTGCTCTGCATGCTCTGCACTCTATCTTGCCCATGTTCAGCTGTTGGCTGGCAGAATGCCATAGTCAGTAATCCGAGTTAAGTTAGTTTCTACTTAGATGAGTTCAGGTAAAACAAAGATTGGGGGAAGTTTTTGCTTGTTTGTATTCCAATCTGTTTTTAACAGCTTGTTACATGCTACTGAGAAGGTAGGTACTGGTCCAGCAAACTTTTTTTGTTTGTTTGTTTTTGTTGTTGTTGTTTTTTGTTTGTTTTTACCTACAATTTGCTGGTAAACTTTGAATGAAAATGCTGACATACTTTTACATCTTGAGCATTCAATAAATTTTAAAGATCTAATTGTTTATAGATACACGTAAAACTGGATAACATTTCTTATAATTTTTATAAAACATTAAGTAATAATTACTACAGAGTAACCAAATGGTTACTAAGTAAGTTAGATAGAGTTTATTTTGAATTGTTCTACCCGACATGGAAACTTTCAAGGACATGACTTGCAGGTAAATCTTGTTTCTTCAAGGTCTTCTTGAGCTAATGTAATGTAATTTAATTTATTTATTGTCATTTTTTCTCCAGAATAGACTATGCCTCAGCCTACTTAAGTGATATGAAATTCTAAAAGAAATGTACCAACTACATGGTTCCCTAAAAGTTATAACCTGTCATATATATAATATCATTATAACCTAGTTTATGAAACTATTACAAATTTTATATGGGAAAAACAAAAGACAATTTTGTTTCACTGAAATAAAAAAACCGGGAGAAGCTTTTCAGACTACTTAAGGTCAATATTATGTATAAATTGTCATTTCTATGGATTGATTATATTGGTAACAGTAAAGGCTAAAATTAAATTTAAAAAATTTATATCATTTTCCCTATTTCGATGTTTTGCTTTCTGAAACAAGTCAAGAAATAGGGAGGTTGTTTATTAATGCTTTACTTGATTTATCCCTTTTGCAACAATATTGATATAGCTTGTTTTGTAGTTATAAAATTACCATTTATTGAGCATCTACTATTGAGAACCTTATGTTAGAATGCTGGACAGAGACTATTCTTATTATTTGGTCCTCATAAACCTAGTCACATGGCTGACATAAGGCTAGGCATACTATTGGTACTTAGTAGGTAGCTAATAAATATTTATAAATTTAAATTCTAAAGTTCTTGTTTTTTTCACATATTACGATGCTAAAATTTACCAGCTTCACCTAGCAATACATCTTTACGCTTTTCTATAAAACTGCAATTTGTAAGTGTAGGGGTCTTGAGAAATCTGAAAAAAACATTTCTGCAAAACTGTCTAAGACTACAGAGCAAACAATGATTTAATCAAATATATGGGCCTTATAAGAGCATAATTGGTAGCTCTATTAATGGGAGATTGTATTTTTATCACAAAAATATTCAGCATATAATTCATTGGTGAACAAATGGCAAAAAGTATATGATGCACTTCACCCAGTAAGAGGTCCTCAAATTATCCTGCATACTTGGTAATCTGCGGATTTCAGCAAACACAAGCTGAGGACTTCTAAAATTCTCAATTAGAGTGCACCAAGTCAGCTGACCAAAAATATTATAACAGCAGTCCTGCATTAGTAGAGACAAATGATTTGAAAAGAAACAGGCTATGTGTATGTGAGGAAGTCTATTGTTTATATCACATCTGTAACTTAGAAACTGATAGAAAATGAAGTACTCTGTTATATGAAGATCACAGTCTTCTGTTACAAAGATTCTGTTATGTACCTTGTGAACAGCCAATCCCATTCTTTAAGTGAAATGTTGCTTTCATTTTAAAAGGGTAAGTAATGACGTTTTTCCAAAGTAGATAAACTTTTCCACAAAAATTAAGCTCCTTGAATTTTTAGGTATGTTGTCAAATTACAATTATATCTTGAAATCTCATTACTAGTTTTTAGAAATAGTGTGGATATTTGCATTAATGGAAATAGTGCAGATAGAACTAAGACTGGATATATGGAGACATGATTCATTTTTCCTATCTACTGATCATGGATTAAACCATAATACTTCTAACAGTTTTCATCCTAGCTTGCCCAAGATAAATAAAGCTTTTTTCATGATTTTATAGTACATAAATTCCATTATAATTCTGTAAAAGAGAATATACAAAAAATAAAAGAAAGGCAAATATGGGCTTTTTAACTTACCAAATGCAATCAGATTGATCTAATTTAAAAAACTGTATAATAATGTTAAAAATATGAGTTATGCCACTTTAGTTTCTGTTGTAAGAAACTGTTAGGAACTGAATGATTTTGTCCCTTCAAAGTTCGTATGTTGAAGTCTCAATCCCCAGTTTGACTGAACTTGGAGACACAGGGCCTTTATGAAGGTAATTAATGTTAAATGAGGTCATAAGGGGGGGGGGTCCTTATCCAATAGGATTAGTGTCCTTATAAGAAGAGATGTAAGAGAGAGAGATCTCTTTCTCCCTCCACCATGTGAGGACACAGAGAAGGTGGCTATCTGTAGACCAGGAAGAGAGCCCTCATCAGGATCCGAATCAGTCAGCACTTTGATCTTGAACTTCTCAACCTCCAGAACTGTGAGAAACAAATTTCTATTGTTTATACCACCCAGTCAATACTATTTTGTTACAGCAGCCAGAGCAGACTAATAAAAGGACTCTTTGTAGCACAGATGAATATACAGATTACATGCAAAAACCCTGATATTATGAAATAGCAGAGAATACTTTTGCATTGGGAGAAAGTACACTCGGCCTGCCTGGAGTGCATGTAGTTTATGATGTTCCATTGCTCCCTCCAGCTTAGCAGTTCAAGATTATACATCTTTTGAATCCCAGAGACACCAGAATTTCAGGCAAAAACAGTTATCGCAGGGCCAAAGTTCCCTATGTGTACACTGGTTTACCTTGGGCAATGTGAAGCAGGCTTATGAAATGGACAGAGCTGTTCCACAGTTGTTTCACAAGTCACAGCCTGAACTGAAGAATTAAAACACAAAACAATGAGTGAATCCTTTGAAAGCAATAACATATTACATAGTACTAAGAAAATAAGATGAAGAATGTGCTAACCTGTTACTTTAGAGACTGTGAAGGAATTAGCAGACTGATATTTGCTGAAGGTAAAAATACAGAAATGTTCATTATTTTTATATAGTCATCATAAGCAGCAGCATCATTTCCGGAATCTTTCAAGTCTATGAACACTTAATTTTCTTTTTAAACACTTATTACACTAGACAAGTAGCAATATAGGAATATATCATCAGTTTTATGCTAAATCCATGTTATCATCAGTTATTAAGCAAATCAATACCATTCTTAAGGTGATCTTTCATTATTAATCTCAAAAACTTATAGATAATAGCATAAAGCTATATCTATTTTGATTCCTATCAAAATTAAAACGCTCAAATACTAATTTCCTGCCTCCACAAGACCAAACTATTTATTCTTTCACAACAGGAAATACAAGACAATGCTGTTAAAAGACTACAAAAAATAAGTACCAAAGGGAGTGTACATTATTCCTTTTTTGTTCCCCCTAGTATCTAGCAAAATGTCTACAGTAAAATGAATTAACTTCTCCTCTTTCCACGCATTATTAAAATGCTGAAATATAAGATCAGGCACACAATTACACATCAAAATTGTAATTGGTTGATGTATATCCAAATTTTTAGAAAAACATCTATTGCAAAAGGTAAGGCTACTTTAACGTGGTACACTCTCTGAATACATTGGCTCGGAACTGAAGGTGTAAAATTTCAACAACTCTTTATTTCTGTCAGCTTCAAATTCAGTATTTAATATTCCTCATCTATAATGTGTCCAAAAGAAATAACATTCTCTGAGGCATAAAATATACAACCTATTAAATATAGCCTTCAAGTTTCAAGAGAATTTCTATAATAGAGATAATTAAAAATTAAGAGGAAAAAAAGTAAATAACAGGATAAATGTCCTTTAATGTAACACCCACTGCTTGGCTTACTAAAGCTAATAACTACTATTTATTACTTATTTAAAGTAATTAATAAATGTTTGCTAAGTGAATAGGTTAATTAATGAATATTTCTATAGAACTTTTGGCCAAGTGTGGTGGCTCACACCTGTAATCCTGGCACTACGGGAGGTTGAGGCTGATGGATCACTTGAAGTCAGGAGTTTGAGACCAGCCTGGCCAACCTGGTGAATCCCCATCTCTACTAAAAATAACAATTAGTTGGACATGGTTGCAAGTGCCCGTAGTCCCAGCTACTTGGGAGGCTGAGGCAGGAAAAGTTGAACTTGTGAGACTCTGTCTTAACAACAACAACAACAAAAATTGCTAAAAAGAGTTATCACTAACAGCTAAAAACCACCCATCAAGCCTTTGAATAAGACTGTATATGCTGGGTGTGTGGGCTTACGCCTGTAATCCCAGCACTTTGGGAGGCCGAGGTGGGTGGATTAACTGCAGTCAGGAGTTCAAGACCAGCCTGGCCAACATGGTGAAACCCTGTTTCTACTAAAAATACAAAAATTAGCCGGGTGTGGTGGTGCGTGCCTATAATCCCAGCTACTTGGGAGGCTGAGGCAGGAGAATCACTTGAGCCCGGGAGGTGGAGGTTGCAGTGAGCTGAGATCACGCCACTGAACTCCAGTCTGGGTGACAGAGTGAGACCCTGTCTCAAAAAGCAAAAAAACAAAACAAACAAATGAAAAACAACAATAAAAAAAAGAGACTACATAGGAGATCATTCCACAAATTTTTAAGAGTTCCTAATAGTTTTTTATAGTTATTAATTCTAACTTAACCCCACTGTGAAGATTTCATGCAACTGTATTGTATCAAAAGAGACAATGTCAAATTTCCTAAGAAAAGGCATTCTGTGTGAAGTTCAGTAATGTTTACTGTTTTACTTAGAGGAAAAAGACACTAAAAAGGTATTTCAAAAGCCCCCATTTTTCTACTTTCTATACAGTACATATAAAATTGCACAGTGTTTTGGAATAAAGTATTTGGTATACCTCATGGGAGAAACATTAATAAAATTAAATGCTTTTATATTGAGATACTTTTAAATGGACAAAAGAAAGATGACATAGCATAACACATATTTAGAGAACTTTTCAAAATGCTCTTTTCTGTAATGTAATTTATCTTATCAACAAAGTTAATGGTACATGAAATAAGCCATTTTCCCTAAATAGGACAAGAAGAACATGCAAATTAATTACCCTTCTCAAGGTATTTTCTGTCAAGCTAAAAAATTATTGCTTTACATTGAGAAGTAACTGTAAATTTACACATTTTTAATGCAACTCAAAAATTTGGAGTTTCAGCATGCCCATTACAAGCAAAAGAGTTCAACTTTGTCCTTAGATGCTTTATCTTCTTTCTGTCTAATAAAACTACAAGCTGAATGAGCCTTGAAAATTACCAAATTATTTCTTCTTAAATTATTCTATGCTTTGCTCTTAAAAAAATGTGTTAGCTCATTGTTACAATTTAAAATTATCTGGTCCAAAAGATTATTTGTATACTTACCCAATTGTCTGAATACCATTTCTATTAGACTTGATGAAATAATGTTTTCTTCCTTGTCTAGTGATATCTACCCAACCACCATCATTGTCTATTATACCATAATGAATTGCAGCTCTACAGATGCTGGATTGCTTGGAAAAAAGTAGGAGATAAAAGGATGTTAAAAATATAAGAGTTCTGCATAAGTCCAAACTATTTACCATTTATATGATTTTAAATTAAACATTTCTGAGCAAAATATACTTATGTAAGTTATTTTGCACAATAAAAATCAAATATTATATGGAAGGACCCTATCCTCAAATAATTACATTTATAATACTTACCATTTCATAATGTACACTGCCAATAACTTTAGCTTTACTATCCACACAGCCAGCAGGACATTCATACCTAAATAAAAGTAATTGGGTGCAAAATTTAGTTTCTCTGAATGTCAGTACAAAATACAAATATTTATTATATTCAGTCAATTAATTTTCAAAATAATAACAAATATTACCTATTGCAGGTTGTTCCTTTGCACTGATCTCTTAACCTTACTTCACAAGAAACAATTTGGGCTATAAAGAAAAAAATACCAAAATAACTCATATAATATACAAGCAGTTGTATTTCATTATATAGCCTAATGACAAAATTTTTGCCATTCTATAAATGTTCAAATTAATAAAATCTTGATGGACATACCATTTAGGTACCTAAGAAATTTTATAAGTAATATAGAAGTCTTACACATTTGCTGTGTGCTTATGACTTCATTTCTGCTACTCTCATCTGATCTTGTCCGGACATGGGTGTCATGGACTTGTGACTGTTGGCGTTCTACTTCATTTGTTTCCTCTTCTCGAGGGGTATAATACCTGTCTGACCCTTCTGTTAGAGAAAGCAGATTTAGGAAATATTAACCCTATTTTACATGTGCACAAATTATCAAATAATAATATACTTTGATAATCCTGTTAACATTGAGAACTAGAAAAATCAGTATTGTTTTTTGCGCAGGATTTGGCTTCAGGTGGTGATCTTAGGTACTGCATTGGAGTAAATGAAATACACACATAAGCCTTTCAAGTCCTTGATTCATTTATGTTAATGGTTGACTAATATTCAATGAAGCCGCTTCTAAACTTTTCTTATATTTCAACATATCATTGTTTGATGTTCATAATGACACCATGAAATCTACACAGTGATCTAATAAGGTCATGGCTTAGCAAAATCAAATGTGATTTCAATTAAAATCATGTTCTTAATATTTTCAGGAGGATCACATTTAGACTTCTCCCAAATGGAAATGTGGCCTAAAGAAGGACTGACATGCCCTTATTATTTATGACAATATCCATCTCCACAGCAAGTTTTCTTCCTTTAGAAGAAAAGTCAATGTGCAGAAACTTAAACTTGACCATGGAGAATAATTTCAAACTTTGAATTTAATGTTTTTTTTTTTCCAGATTGGATTTTATTAAAGGCTTGACAATGGCACATGTTGGAGAAGCATATTATTTTGATGCATGCCCAAGAACTCAGAACCTAAAAAAAGTATGAAGTCACAGGAAAGTCAGCTTTAAGTAAAAGATAATGGTCACTAGGGAAGAGGCAGGTAGGTTGGAGGTTTGGACACAGAGAATATGAAAAACACCCACACAAGGAAAAAATGATGCAAATACTTCCAGGAATTTTTAAATGGCTTATACAACACAGGGATATATATGGGCACTTCTCTACACATTTTAGTTAATGCATCATTAAGGGAAAAAAAAGAGACACGTGTCATTATGAGCACTGAAAAAGGGCTGTAATTGTTCAAATATTTCCTATTATACTCAGTCTACATCATTCCTCCTTTAGTTATCAGTAAGAAAAAAAGTACAAGGCAGTAAAAAATGTTCACTTGAATGCACAAGTGCATGACTTTTCACAAAGCTTTGTCATAACAGTTTATGTGCTATAAACAGGACACCATATTTACTATTTAAGACATCAAATGCATTTGAGAGTACTACTCAATGTACTACTCAAGTAATATAAAACTAGTTTTACAGTTTTATATAACTATTATACTTTTCTTATTTTAGCATGACAAATTGAATAGTGTGCAGTGAGAAGTGAAAAATCAATGTAATTCATTGAGCATGGTTCAATAAGATACACAAAGGGGTATTCTGTTAAAAATGTTTAAAGCGCTAAAAATAAATTGTGTTAAATTGCTAAATCCTTTAAAAAAAGATGAGAGTTATGGAAATAACTCTAGTCAACCATACATCAAGATGACTTTTAAGATATAAATATACTTGTCATTCTGGGTTATTTCAAAGGAGAATCAGAAAGTTACCTGAAATAATGATGGAACTTTAAAAATTTCATGTTAGTATAACAAACTTCTTATTAATATACATATTTGTAAAAGATTTCTTCAAAATATTTGAAATAGAGTTCTAGAGACTTTTCATGTAATCATTAAGTGTACTTCTGGCTTTTTTAAACATAAGTAATGCAGAAGCTGGATTAAAGTATAAATCAACATGAATACTATAACACAATAGCACTTACCTTTGTAGCACAGATTTTCTCTACAGCCCCCTCCAAAACTAGGTGGGCAAGCAGAACAGGGCCGCCCATGTTTGTAAGGGGCGTGGCCCCACCAGTTTCCCCTTTAAGAGATGATACGCTCTATTAAAATATAGTCTAATGTCATAATTTATAAAATATTGTGAAACATCACTATATATGAACATTCTAAGTAATTATTTTGGTGTATAGATTTAACACATTTATATAATTTATTACAGAGCCCTTTTGGTTACTAGGTTTAAATATAAATTACTGCCTCATTTTGAAAATTTCCCAAGTAAATTAAAACACATACTGTTAAAAATTACGAAATCAAACTTTTGCAGAAAGCCAAACTCTGCCATGGAATATTCACTATATTTCATTTGCTTTAATAAAAACCCATTATTAAACTTGAATTTGACCCTAAATACGATTGTGTCACATTGTTAACATAATCCCTTAAATGGTCTTTACACAGATGAAAATACATTTCTCAATTAACGTATAGTTTTAATATCTAATAAATAACAATTATTCATTATTTATGGATAGCATAGCTTAGTGAGTAAAACTGAATACATAAAAATATGCTTCCTATATTCCCAAAGATTATACTTTCATATTTCATATCCCCCTTTATGCATTTATTTTATGCATTAGGCAACTATAATTGTTACCATATTAAATAAACAGAATTAAAATAATACACTTCATTCAGTGATACACACGGAAAATGGGGAATAATCAGGAACATAAAGGTATTTTCCTTTTGTTAAGAAAAATCTACATTTGAAATAGTGTTTTCTCTACTCACTTTGGGGAGTAATTGCACACCAGGTAGACAGCTTTGGGCCATATCTGCCCCCAGATGTTCATGTTATTACACAAATTAATGGCACAACCAATTCTGCTACTAGTTGCCCACACCACCTATATTAGAAAAATGAAAGGCTCAGAAAAAGCAGGCTGAAATCAAATAGGACAACACTTCTGAGAGAAAAATGCATACAATTTGAATGTGAGAAACCAACGTTTATCATTCAAAATGAACTGAGATCAAATCAAAAAGGTTTTTTCCCCGAGTCTTTGAGTAATACCTAGGTCAATTTTAAAAAGAGAGCTACAGAAAAATAACTGTGTCTGGTTACAAAATGCAGGCATTTTCAAAAGCAAACTTAGCAAATAATTCAAAAGTTACATCCTCACGAACCTAATGTCATATTAACGTTTCTATGAAGAAACTTTTCTGACAAAGGAACAGAAAATCACATCCTAAACAGCAAACACTGGAGCAAAAATTTACATGTTCAGATTTCTTATACAACATGATTTTTTCATCATGCCACAGGTTATCAGGTAGTTTGATGCTGGTCAATCTTGTCACATGCAAAAGCATACAGAACAATTAATATGCTTTATATTCACTGATAATAAGTCTGATCAGCAGTGAGCTTTATCTAGTTCAATCTGCCTTTAGTTGTTTGATTTGGAAATTTAGAACATACCAATTGTGAACATGAAATATACATATATATATACACACACACACACACA
Organism: Colobus angolensis palliatus; assembly: GCF_000951035.1. Classification (NCBI taxonomy): domain Eukaryota; kingdom Metazoa; phylum Chordata; class Mammalia; order Primates; family Cercopithecidae; genus Colobus; species Colobus angolensis. The sequence goes on from NW_012114710.1 coordinate 22,375,357, forward strand.
CACACTGCACATGTAAATATTGAATGTCATTGGTAAATAAAACTATATTTTTATTCCTTGAGATAAAACTTTGACATTGAAGATGGTAAATTTCTCCCCATATTACTGGGGCCATATTAAAAATGTTTGATATGCAAAATCACTGAAATAATGCCTTTTTCAGTAGATGTTTGGACTTTTTTGTGTGATTATTTTTACTGTTTATAGAAATTTGTAAGCCAATTCAACATAATCAATATTCATATAATTTTTTTAATAACCATGTTAAATGATATAAGAAAGACAAGTTCACTAGCCTAATTTCTTTCATAGTTACATTAACTCAGTTTGGGGAATTAAGTATAATACCCCCTAAACATACCTGTGTATAATGTGTACATACAGGACCAGAACACCTGAATGGACAATATGGGTTGCATTCATGTTCATATGGGTAGCTAAAGTCTTTCACTTCATCATACCATGCTTGTACATGAAACGTCGGGGGCCTATATCTATTAGAAAGAAAACAGTCACAGAGGGCAAGCAAAGGTGGAGAAAATACAAAACTAAATATTGTAAAATATATTGGTATAATTTGGTAGAAAGATACTTTGGTGTAAATTATTAAACTTAAATATTTATGCCCATTACATTACTAATAAATTGATGATTTAAAGTCTAAAAAATTGCTGATTGTTCTGGTATGACATTTATTTTTTGTTACTTGTTTCATGATGATTTTTCTTCCAAGACTTTGAAAAACTGCACTGATGAATTAATAAGGATTTCATTTTAAACACTAATGTTTTCAGAAACAAAAAGTTGTGCTTTAAGATACCTTCCCCAGTGTGCTCCCAAATTCTGTCCAATTGATGGAAGCAAGCTTGCAGGTCCATGTTCCCACAAGCAAGTTTCAGCCCAGGATTCTGCAGATCTTTCCAGCTCTACATCCCAAGTCTACAGTTTAAAACAAAAGCAAAATGTGCACATGTAGCATTTGGACACTTCTTCAGAATATAGCATTGAGCAGTTCTTACATTTTCTCCTTTCTTTCTTTACAAAGTCAACATCATAGTTTGGATTCTCACCAGACTCAAAGGTCATCTAAATTTTTGCGCTGGCCTCCAAATCAATCTCCATGTCTCTATCTCTTAACCCTCCAAATTGTCCCACACGTGTTTAGAATTACTTAAGTGAACATGAATATGCTGAAGTGATTCCTGTGTCTAAACACATAAAACAAATCCCCATACACATAAAGTCCAAGGTCCGGGGTCCCATTCTTACCTATCATAAAGCATACAAGTCCTTGCTCTTGCTGACACTGTTTCCTCTGCCTAAGCATCCTTCTCCCCGTTATTTGTCAGACAGGTCCCACTCTTCCTTCACAACCCAGCTTTATAAAATACTTTGTCTGTGACATCATATCAATTTTCTTAGATGTAAGCTACCCCTTTGGAACTCTTAAGGCTTTGCTACATTTCTTTGTTTAGCACTTATTACATTGTAATATTAGTATTTGCTTACATATCTCTCTTTCATGGGACTGTAAATTGAACGGGGCAGTGCTGCTGGTATCCTTGGTCTATTTTCTAGTGTCTATCATCTGGACAAGGTAATTAATAAATGCTTCTTAAATACATGAATAACAAATCTAATTCTCATAAAAATATATACATAAAATTAAAATTAAATAACTAATTCATTTTTTAAAATAATTTTAAAAGAAATAATTCAAATCACTAAGTTATTTTAGTGAAATGATTACTGAAATAACTTTGCAAGTGCTGGGTTTAGTATTCAACTTATTAATTTGAAAAATATGCAGTATAGTATGTGTGGTGGTAAAAACACCGAGTTAGGTAGACCTGGGTTCAATCTTAGCACTACAATCACAGGACTCTGGGCATGTTATGAAGACGGGAAAACAAATCTGGGAACGGAAACTGAGGACACAACTTAAGTGACAATGATGAAGCTGGAAAAGAGTAGACAGTGAAAAGATGTTTAGGAATTTAAATTCCTAGAACTTGATAAATGGTTGGAGTAGGCGGTAAGGGAAAGAAAAGGTGAACACTGACGATACTACCAAATTGGAAGAAAGGAAATAGGAAGACAGAAATAGATGATTGTAATAGAAGTGTGTGTCTACGTACTTCCATGCATATTTCAAGGGTGATGTATGAGGGCACATATGCCAAGTAGAGAGTAGAACTATATGACTGGGGATCCAGAGGAAAAAATGTGCTCTGAAGATATGAATCATGAAGTTATTCAACCAGAGATAAATTTATTTGGGAATATGATATAGAATGAGAAGAGGAATAAAAAGAAAATTCTGGGGTTATCAAAATCTAAAGGGAAAAAACTCCAACAAGATAACAAAAGAAGTCAGGCAAGACAGAATAAAAGAGGTCAAAGAAAAACTAATTAATATGAAATTATAGAAGTAATGAGAGAGAAAAGATATTTTGGGAGTAGAGAACGGGTAACAAGTTTGAATGACACAGAAAACCAAGATTTCCTGAGTACTAATTCATGACTAAAAGCAACTTCAGATTAATGATGGGTGAAGAAATCAGAACACAGAGCATTAATAAGTGAAGAGAAAGTACGGAAAACAAATGTGAGTTACTTTCTCAATACTTTGGATAGGAAGAGAGATGTGGCAGAAGCTATAGATGAGATGCCAGAGTCTAGGGAGAACTTGTTCACTTGCTTTGATTTTTGAAGGATACAGGAAATCTAATCACATCAATACGCCAAAAGGAAAACACCCTAGGGACAAAGAGTCATGGAAAAAGAAATGTATGTTTGAGGAGAAGAAGATTCCTAATTCATTCATATAATTTTTCATAGGTGAACATCCCTCCCCATTCCATTGTGGTACTGAAATATGGATCATATCACAAAGGAAAATTTATACAAAATTAGAATAAGTTTATCATTAGTGTATCTTAATTTTCTAGCAAAATACAAAAACCGTGTATTTATATGCAACTAAAAATATAAGAGCAGCAAGAGTTGTTGCTTTTCATAAAAGTTTTAATTTTACTTTCAATTAGTGTCAAATATTCGAGATGACTGGTTTTAAGATATGGACATCAGAAACAAATGCTGTAAACAAATATTATCAGGTAAGCACTTTATTTGCCAATTATGGGCATATTATTAAACTTTACCATTTAACTTTGACCTAATTTTATAATTATACATAATGTTTATTATACAAAAGTATAATTCAAGTTGTGGTCACTATTTGTCCAAAGAAGAATTAGGTAAGAAACAATGAATTTGGCTGAAGTCCCAGAAAATGGGCAAAATGTTGATTTCCTTTTGTATCTAGAAAGTTGGAGAAGTAATTGTCTCTCAAAAGCAAGCAGGTTTCCAGGTGGAGTTCCCTAAAGACACAGGTTGTCTTTAAGGGACAAATTATTATCTGCAATCCAGGAAATTAGATTCTTGCAGCGTTCTCTAGTTATACACACGATATAACTATACTTACCTGTAGGGTTTTTTTTTTTTTAATATATCAATCTCATATTCAAAGAGTAGCCAGAAAATAGGAAAAAACAGAAACAGTTCCTAGAAGGCTAAAAATAATTGCTTTGAAACTATTGTGATGGTTTTAAAATGCCCTTTCCACCAAAGGTGGAGTTGAATTCCCCACTCTCCCCTTGAATTTAAGTTACATAGTGACTCACTTCTAGTAAACACAAAGAGGCTGGGAGACTTTGGGTAGCTGGGTTAGGAAAGAAGGCTTCTGTTTTTTGTTTGTTTTTCCTGTTAAGACACATCATGATAGACCTAAGCCAATGAATTAGGAGTCCAGTTACCATGAGTAGATAGCTGGAAAGAAAATACGGAGAGACCACAGAGAGAGATGCAGACAATACTCCAGAGATGTGAGTTTTTCCAGCCAAGGCATGTGACCTGTGAGTTTGCGAGCCCTCAGATGATGGCAACCTAAGTCAGGACAATCGTCACACACCTCAAGTGAGGACCATTCAGCTGAGCTCTTAAAAGAATCCTTATGGCCTCTACTCAAGTTCAATTTACTCTTGTTTCACATATGATTCTACAATCTTAGGTGTCAGTTTTCCCTATGAAATTGAAAATGGATCATTTTTAGAAAAGATATACAACTAGTTCCACACTAGTTTAATACACTACAGTGTATCTAAGTGTTTCAAGTTTGCTTATATTTCTGTTGTATAGAAATCAGAATAAAACGTAAAACATATCATTCAAATACTTTGAGCTAATTGTTCTTATTTGTAAATTTGTTAGCTGAAATAGAAGGTAACTCAGATCACTTTGAGGACTAAAATTCAATGTTGAATATATACAATGCATAAGCTGTATTTAAGGTATGACTTATGATTTTATTTAATCCATTAAAAATAGTGGGAAAAGTATACTGAATAAACTATAATATTGCTAAAATAAGGGCATACATTTTTAATATAAGTGCTGAAGCAGAGGGGCATGCAACCAAAATTTAGTTCTTTATCAATATTAATATTAGTGATTAAAAGTAATTATTCATAGAATCGAATAAAGCATAGCTGTTTAGGTCAAGTTCAATAATACAAATCAAGTCTTAAAAACTTATTGAAAGAAATTCTACCATGACTTAACAATAAGCATGGTACATATTTTTTAAAGCTACAACATATTTCATGGTTTAAAACTGCCAATAAGTTATACCCACCCCATTAAATGTAGGTTAGTCTCTATACATTTCTATTTAAAATCAGGTTTGCAAATTAAATCAAGATAGCCTAAAGAGCTTCTTTTTTCTTCTTCTAAACTATTCACCCAGCACTAATTTAAAGTCAAACCACACTACAATTACCATTTCTCTATAAAATGAGTAGTTGGGTACTCATTTCTATACACTTGAGGTGTGCAAAAATGAAAACAACTCTATTTCCCAACTACATCTGAAAGTTGTTCCTTCTTAGAGCATTGCAAAGGCAGTTATGCTGGAAGTCCAGATCTAGGCTGGAGGCTCTAAAGTCTTACCTTTCCACTAGTGAAAGCTGAAAATAATGATAGAATTATTTTTAAAACGGTCTCTTAGCATTTGCAATAAGTTTTGAACAATAAATTCCCCAAACGTCCTTCTTTTGAGACACATAAGTGTACATGCTTAACCCAGAAAAGCACTCCAACATCTCTAATCCTACCTATCCCAGTTCTGCACAGTCAAGGGCTGACAGAAGTAATGATAGAATTATGCTTTAGTTTCCAATGGTGCTGAAATACCCCTTCTTTAGTGCTGTGTGTTCTGGACCTATATAAGTCAAGGGCATTCGTGATCAATTTTCTTCTTCTTTTATTATACAGACAGAGACAAAAGTTTGCATTGTTCAAATAACTCAAACCATAAAATACATGGAACACCCTGGAAGAGTTCTCTTTCCCATTTAAATTGTTTATTTCCAAACTTGTATCTTTGATTACATCAAGTTTGGTTTCTATTTCCTTATCTCTAACATTACGGAGCTGAAATAAGTCTTTCCAAATTCTTTCGTACTTAAATGGAAAAGACTTAGCTTTCCAATTCCATTGTCTGTACTTCATGCTCTCTTAGATGACATCCTGTATTGCTTGTAGTGTCCCGTAAGAATTAGCTGTAAAATACTATTTCTGGTGACAAAGGCATCTGATGACAATTAAGATGGCAATGAAGAGCATCTCTATTACCTAAGAAGCAAAGGCTGTTTTCAAACAGCCGTTTGAGAAGCGGTTTTGTGATAACCAAGGAGATTTCAGATTTTCTAATTACGAGCCCACGACAGCAGAGCTCAATTGTTTCGAAGTATTTGGTTTAATATTGTCCATAACAGATAAATGCAACAGAGAACCTTCAATAAAACTTTCCATTTACTTGAATAAGAAGATAATCTTAATGAAAATTTAAAACCAGGCCTTTCTTCAGTTTAGTACTGAAAATATGATGCTAAAATATTTGAAATAAAGCACAGACTTCTAAATATAATTTTTTGCACAGCTATCAGGAATACCAGAATTTTTCAAGCAGCTCATGAATTCAGAAGTGATTTGAGAAAATCAAAGGCATACAGAATTATCTTTTTAAAAATACTGCTTTAAAATATAAGTCTTGCTATGCTACCACTTCTGAAATAAAACAGGTTTGTAAATCATCCATCTTAATTCAATCCCTCCCCAAATCTTTTGTTTTCCTTTTTAAATCAGAAACTACAATCCAAGAATCTGATAGAGTAAGTTGTCAATGTGATCCTAACTACAGCAATAACCTGACTTCCAAGATATCCCAATAGTTCGTTATTCTAAGAAAATAACACATTGGACAGTTCAGAATACATCAAACTCCAAATATAATGACTCATTATAACATCTGTAAAGCTACATAATTTTCTCCCAAACAGACATCAATGAAATAAATAAGTAAATAAATCTGTGCGGAAAGAGTGTGAGATGCTTTTGTGACTAAATCATCTGGTATTAAATGCACTATGGCAAGCAGCTGTATTGCATTCCTTACAATTCAATTACTTCAGGTATTTTAAGTGTGCTTCACCCATTCTGAATAGACTTTGTAGTTATAGGGAAAATGCACGAGGCTCAGATTTCAAAGGAAACACTTATGTTACAGGGCACAGTGACTTTGCCAACTACTGAGAAAGAAGCATTACCTTAAGGCAATGCACAAATTAGGGTCTCCTGCAAATTGAGAGATGTGAGGCATGTGTGGCAGTGTTTCACTTAAAATCTAAAACAAAGGCTTAAAACCTTAAAAAAATAGCACCCACCCTAACAATTTAGAAAACTCCTCTATATTTTATTAAAATGAAAATATCTTTTGTAATGGAAATGTAATATGCAGATATACTCACAAGATTATTTCAATTAAACCCACTGTATCAATATATACAGATATCATATTGAACATAACATCAGATGCATGACATAGTGACATAGGGCTTACTGTCTTTGTGGGACAGCAAAGCCATTAATTTTCTACAGAATTACAATCCTTACATTTTCTATAGAATTTCTACTGATTAAGCTCATCTCATCTCACTGTCAAGGTCCCCCTCCCCAAGTTTGACCACACCTTACCTACCTCACTTATCAAGAAAATCCTTTAGTAATTGCAAATGTCTCATATAATTGATGGTACTTTAAGTCTTGATCTATACATATTCTTTACTTCTTGATCTTTAAGTCTGCATCTATAGACATTAGGCCATTTTATAAGAATAAACATCTGTGTTCAGTTTATTCATAACCCAGTAAATTTTATATAGATGCAGGATTGATCTAAAAGTCGAGTCTATAAAAATGCATGATAGGAAAACTCATTAAAAAATCCCTCTCCAGTATCTACTTATGAATTAATTAGTTTATGTTTCATATTCAAATATCAAAATAACCATAACTTAGGTTTTGAAAGTAAATAAAAAATAATTGCTTTTGTGTATTTATGTAGGGACACCAAATTTTCAAAGTGAAATAAAAAAAAGATCTAACAAGTGAAAAACTTCTTGGACAAAAGAAGAAAGTTTATGGAGACATAGAAACTGAAATCTACAATTTGACATCCAAACTTCAATTTAAACCAAAGATGACTAATACAAGAAACATTCAAATGTATATTTATATACTTTTAATGAAACGGCTATGTTACATTGCTCGGTGTCTCTATATTGCTATATTAAGAATTCTGTGATAAGTTTCCACTAATAATTCTTGCCTCAAGAATGATAAATTGCTGTGCCTGCAAACAGGCAGTGAGAGCTACAAACAACATACAGTTTCCTATTTTCCATGAATGCCATGAAGCTCAAAGCTGGTTTAGGAACCATAGCATCCTCAATCAGATTTTTAGACATTCCTCAGGAATATGACTATAGCATTATTTTCCTCAATATTAAAACAATGACTAAAAGGATGATTTTTTAAAGAATGGTTTTCAAAAGTCCTTATTTAAAACTCTGAGAAAGAAGATGGTGCTAAATATTCATTTACCCCACAGAGTCAGCTCAGCCCCTTACTGCCAAGTACTATGTCTTCACAAGATAGCTCCACATACTGAGTTACCTCAGGCTCTCCTGCTCCCTGGCTTCTGGTTAGATTTGGCCAACAAAACACACAAACAGGAATTCCGAGGGTGGGAGGTGAATTTCAGAATGCGTTGCCCCTCTGAGTCCTCTAGGCCTCACCGCAATGGTGACCGGGTCCTCTCACACGACCCTGCTTCCAGGCACCTGTCTTCACCAGCCTGTGTCAGGACCACAAAAGCCTGGGCACCCTGCCACACCCCATGGCTTGCCTTAATCCTGCCCACAACTCTGCATATAGGCCCTTCATTATTATTATTATTATTTTTTACTGTCGAACCCTAGTTATTGTGGCATTTGTTTCCTGTTGAGAAACAAATATTTGAAAATAAAAATCTTCCACAGAATTTTGATTAGCAAACTGCCTAACAACCTGTTACCTGACACATACTAGATCTTAATGAATGCTCTCTTCTTCCCCTGTTCCTATGAGAATCTGTTTGATTTGCTGTAATTAACATAGCCCGTCTCTTCACATTTGGAACATTACCGGTATTTGTATGAGTAAGAGAGAAATTAAAATTCAAAATTTTGAATGATTGAAAAATAAGATAATCACTGCTATCTAAAGCTCCAACGAGAGAGTAAACAATCTTATAATTCATGTTTAAGACAACACGAATTACAAAACAAAAGTTGGAGTAAGTTACTCCTAGCTTTGCTGCAAATTCTTAAGAATTAGCTAATTTAAGACCTTAGTTAAAAAGAAATCTTTCTGAGATTCATTTCCAACTGAAGTCTCCAAGTACCCCTGAAGTTCAGGTGACACTAACATACATACATTATATATAAAAAACATTTTTTAGGTCAAGAAAGGTCAAGAAACTCAAAGTTTGGAAATAATTTGTAATAGATGTTTCACTTTAAAAGGTCAGACTAATACTGCCATATTACCTCAAATAAAATGCTTCATCATAAGAAGCAGATAAGACAACGGAACAGTGCTATGCTGCTCAAGTCTGCCATGATTCACACTTGACAGAACAAGGTTGTTTCCACCATTTGGGAAAATCTGACCAAGCCTAAATATCTCCATAATTGAGGCTTAGATCAATTCACACAGATTGTGACAGCCATTTCCTCCCCATTGAATCAGCTGGACACATATTTTCACAACAATCCCTTACTGATGAGGGTCTCACCATATTCCCTTCCACACAATAATGGTAACCTCTACCAAATACTATTTCAAAACATACCTCTTCTAAGAAGCTTTACTCATCACTGCTTTATTCTGAAATTCTTCATGATTTATATGCAGTGTAAAATATATTAATTTGTACTTTCTCCCATACTGTGACTTACATCTTGAAAACAATTCATCAAGAGTTTTGGCATTCCGATCACTGTATCTCCTGGAAGATCCTATCCTGAACTTCAGAGGGCTTCTGACCAGCCCCAAATCATGAGACAGAGACGTCAGAAACCCAGTGTAACTCAGAAAGTCACTGAAATCCAGTGATAATTTAGCCACCTGTCATGTTTACTAAATGAGTTTGCACTAACCCAAAATGAATGAGTTTGCCCTAAGCCAAAAACTATTCTACTTAAAAACATAAAATTTTGTTTTATATAAAATTGTTTTATATAAAATTATTTTTGCATAAATTCATGTTTAAAATATATAAAATTGTTTTATATAACTTTAATTTTTATTATGTTTTACATAATTTTACATTTTTCAATAGAGTACATCAGGATATGTAAAACGATATGTACATATCACATCAAGCTTGCAATGATATGTAATTATGTAAAACATTTTAGAGAAAAGCTTTCACTAAAAAGAATGTTTTTGCAATTTTCTAATAAAACTATTTTGTCAAGACAGAATTAAATCCTTTTCATTCTGTCCACTTTAAATTGTTGTTGAAAATCTCATCATCTTTTCATTTTTTTCATTCATCCCATTTTGTTTTCCTTCCGGCTAACACAAACTGAGCTTAGGGCATGTGTCAGCCACACAACTGGGGAATGCAAAGATTACCATGGCACAGTCCCTTCCTACAAAGGAATGTGAGGCTAGAGAAAGAGACAAGGATGTAAACACTGCAAGCAGAGGCATGTAAAGGAGGCTATGGAAGCCAGGGAACTGGGTCTGGGAGGCACCTAGTTCTGTATGGAGGGTTTAGACAAAAGCAGGTTAGGCTCTAAGTGAATCTTAAAGGAAGTAGAAATTCATTACAAAGAAAACAAGGAGGGCGATAGGCATTCTCACATCTGCAAAGGGGAGCAGGCTTGGCAAGATCCGTTCAGCATCAAAAATCTCAAGGCATATGGAATAACATGGTAGATGTTCATGTGAAATAGCACTGCTTTGTATTTGTTCAGGTTGTACTCACTTATTCACAGTACCCTTGATTTAGCAGACCTCTTGACCTTTTCTTTCCACACAGGAGTTCCCATGTTCTTATTCCATCTTCATTCAAGAGCTGCCCCTCCCTCAACACTTTTTTTCATTTTGATTTTCCTTCTCTGGACAACATCTGATCTCATTCATTATTTCAGATACGGATTTAACATGTCTTGAGCAAGTATAAGATATAGTTTTATGTTTTATTACCAGCAGCCCCTTTACCAGATTGTCCAGCATTTTGGTGGTTACATTGTATTGTTTGACTTGCAACAACATACAGGGGACATTCTAGAAACACTAAGTCCCATGTTCACTCCTGGTCTTGCCTAATAGCTCATTATCCTTTTATCTAGTTGCTGCCCTCCAACCCCTCATGCTTACCCAGCTGAAATTCTACTTCCTCCCTTCTTACTCATATGGTCTTTAAGGTTTATTCTGTCAGTGGCTGTATTTCACTTTTCACTATCCAGCAGAATTGTGCCATTAACTAACTTTGAGATTCATTTTCCATTTCTCCTCCAATTAGACTGACTTCAACATTAGGCCTTAGAGGAGAGAATCTTATTGTTCAAACTTCTCCAACATTATGCATTATAAGTACTTTGTAAAAAAAAAAAAAAATGAAAAAGAAATTCAATTTTCCTGCCTTAACAGTTACAGTCACTACCTTACATAAAAAAAAAAAAAAAAAAAAAAAAAAAAAAAAAGGGAGGAGGATGTGATAGTTGAGGAGGGAGAAAATAAAGAACCTGCATTTTACAATTATTCATGTCCCAATTTAAACCTCACTTCCTCCAGGAAGGATAAAGCCTTCTACTTAAAATGAGGTTGCTAGAACAGCAGCCACCACATCACCTGGGGGTTTGTTAGAAATGCAGAATATTGGGGTACCCAGACCTATTGAATCAAAATATATATTTTAACAAGATTCTCAGGGGATTCATATGCATATTAAAGTTTGAGTACTATTAGACAAAAGCACCCCTTATTTCTACCCCCCAAAATCATACCTACTTGCTTTGCCATGACAAAAATATGCTTTCTATCTTTAATATTCTGCTATTTTCAAAACATGTTTTGGCTTAAAACTTAAAATATAAAGCATGCATGGCTTACTAAATAGACTGTGTCCTTTTTCGAATGTTTGCCTTTGAGGTTTATGAGCTGCCAATATAGAAAATCTGCTGTCTTTTTCCCAATAAGCATGTATGTGTAAGTAGTTGACTTAATCACACCTTACTGATTCTGTTAACAAGTCAAAAGAAGAAAAAAGTAAGCTTCGCCAGATCAGTTTCAGCTTCTTATTTTTAGCCAGTTTAATAACCTGGTAATCCAAGTAACATATTTGGGTCAACAGTTCCATAATTTTCATAATTTAGATTCCTGTACAACCATATGTATTTAACATTCAATTGCAATATGAACCCCAAATAAGCTATCTGATATGTATCTGTACTAGACTCATATTATCTAATATCTGAGTACTTAAAAAATTAACCCATTACTAACATGTCTTTGATTATCTCTTTCTAATCTCTAGATGTTGCCTAGTCAAATGTCTCCAAAGGGCGAGCAGGTGACACCACGTAAAGTGGCTGGATAGAGTGGTGTGACCAATGGCAAATCAGAGAAGAAATTATTACTTTAAATCTCTGATTCTTGTCAATACCTTGAAATAATATAGTAAACTTCTTCGCTGCTATTAAATCTCTGAACTTTACTTTTTTTTTTTTTTTTTTGAGATGGAGTCTCTCTGTCACCCAGGCTGCAGTGCAGTGGCATGATCTCGGCTCACTAAAATCTCCGTCTCCCAGGTTCAAGCGATTCTCCTGCCTCAGCCTTCCAAGTAGCTGAGACTACAGGCAGGCATCATCACACCTGGCTAATTTTTCTATTTTTAATAGAGATGGCATTTCACCATGTTGGTCTGACTGGTCTCGAACTCCTGACCTCAGATGATCCACCCACCTCAGCAACCAAAGTGCTGGGATTACAGGCATGAGCCACTGCGCTGGCTCCATCTCAAAAAAAAAAAAAATTCAAAATAAAACAGAAAGTTTTATTCACCTAAAAGGCCAAAAAGGATTCTCGGACCAGGCACAGTGGCTCTCGCCTATAATCCCTGCACTTCAGGAGGCCGAGGCAGGAAGATGACTTGAGCCCAGGAGTTCAAGACCAGCCTGGGAAACACGGCAAGACCAATCTCTACAAAAAATTTAAAAATTAGCTGGGTGTGGTGGTATGTGCCCGTAGTTTCAGCTACTCAGGAGGCTGAGCTGGAGGACTGCTTGGGCCCAGGAGTTTGATGCTGCAGTGAGTCATGACTATGCCACTGCACTACATACAGCCTGGGTGTCAGAGCAAGACCCTGTCTCAAAAAAAACAAAAAGATTCTGGCCCATGCTTTTATGTCTACCTTATTTTCTAATACTTACCCTGTTATGGAATAAAATTCAGTCTCATAGTCCTTCTTTGTTAAATTCCAACCTATTCCTGACTTGAAGACTTTGTGCCTAGTATTTCTCCTGCCTAGAATGATGGGTCTCTGTATCTTTCCTTAGCTGACTCCTTGTAATTCACCAATTCAGAAACGCCTTCTCCAACTACCCAATAGGATTAGCTCCACCTCCCTCATTCTCTATCACCTCACTCTGCTTATTTTCATTAACTTGTCAAACGCTTTATAAACTAATGCATTCCTCAGCATTAAGAACAGCGTCTGTCACATAAGCGCTCAATCAATATTTGTTGATTTAAATGCCTTTTTAAACGTAAATTTATCAATAATAACAAATCACTTTAATCAATTATAAAAGCCTTACAAGCAGCTTTTTAAAATTATGAAGGCAACAAATATTTAGGAAAATAAGAACATGGTTAGACATAAATACTGTAATATCTTCACCAGATAATTCATTACCACTTGAATTTTCACATTTTTCTTCCTGTAAACTAAATATCATACCTATACATGTATTATATATGCATACATGTATAAACATCCTCCATGATGTATGTGCATGTATAAATATAACATATGTATATTTATGCATATATAAATAAAGCAACGACTCATAGCCATTTTTATAAAGACTTGGCTTTGAGTTAGTAAAAATCATTAAAAATATGAGAATTTAAATTTTAAAGCCATGTGCAATGATTTGGTGTATAAATTCCTGTAAGGAATACGTGAGAGAGCATAGCCTGAACAATAGCAAAGAGAGAATTTTCCTGAACTAAAGGTAACTCTTAAGTGTGACTATATGATTATTATATTTCCATAGTTAAATAAAGGCATTCAGTAAAGTGCAAAAATTATGCAAATAAATTACATTTTCCTATTTATTGTCATAAAATTTGAGATACGTTCCCAGATTGAATTATCTATTCTAAAACGAAGTTGAAAACTTTAGGCTGGAAGAGAGTTAAGATTGTGTATCAGCTGGGCTTGGTGACACATTGCTATACTCTCAGCTACTCAGGAGGCTGAAGTGGAAGGATAGCTTGAGCCCTGGAGGTCAAGGCTGCAGTGTGCTGTGATTGTGCCTACAGCACTCCAGCCTAGGGGACAGAGACCCTGACTCAAAACAAAAGACTGTGGGTATCACCTGACCCATAGGAGATATTGCATGTTTGATAAATAAGTAATGAATAATATTTCTGATCCCATTCTTGAACCAGTCTTGAACCACTATGACTTCATCCAAACTGTATTATCAGATTTCAGTAGCCTCTATATTGTCAAATATGTTGTAAAATTGTCATATCTGCATTTTACTTGAGCTTTATAAGCAGCATTTGACAGAGCTGATCACCCTTTCTGTTTTTCTTCATTTGAATTCCAGGCCATCATGTTCTTCTGGTTTTCTTCCTAATTCTCAATTTTCTTTGTGTTTTTCCTTCTCATCTTCCCTACCTCTACACTTTAAAGTGTGTCAAGAACTCATGTCTTGAACATCTGTATCTATACTCATTCCCTTGACGATCTCATCTCTCCTCATGAGTTTAAATACCATCTAAATGATGGTGAGTCCTAATTTCATGTTCAAGATTGGCCTCCATATATTAACTGTTTTGTATCTAGTGGCATACTTGACACATTCATTTGGATATCTAAGCTAAATCTCAATTTGAATATGTCTCAAACTGAGCCCCAACTTTCTCTACCTAAAACTGGTCTATCCATATTCTTCCCCATCTTAGAAAAAATAACAACTACAATGCTTCCAAGATCTAATGGCACAAACTGTACAGCTATACCCCATATGCCAAATCAGTCTGCCAAAATGAAATAAAATCCCAAAGACATTCCCATGATAGTGCAATTATTAGTGATTGCTGGGCAGAAACTAGACAATTTCCTGTTGCACTTCTCATGCAAAAGTTCTCATCTTCTGTTTTTATGGAGGGAGGAAGGAGACTGAGTTTTGAGAGGGAAGGCAGACTAGGTGAGGAAACAGCAGGCGTATCTATCCCAGGAAGGGAGGAGACAGAGGTTGGGTTCCGCCTCCTCTAATCTCTTGAAATTGTGTGGGTAAAATGAGTAACCAGTGATTTCTGGAATCTCTGCAACCATTCCAGAAGTCCTTGCAAGTTGAAGGATCCAGAATCTTCTCCACTGATATTCAAACCAGAGGGGAAACTGCCATCAGTTTTCAAAACACGGCAGCCAAGGCTTGGATGGATTTAGATCTTGCATCAAATGCAGGAAATCCCAGCCTACTGGCTGGCTGGCCAGCCAAGTCAATTTCATTCATCTTGCAACAAGGCCTCCTTGAATTTTCCAAGATTAATTTTATGATCACATAGGGATTTATATTCATACTCTTTCCATTTCTTACTACCTTCATGGCTGTCACCCCACTCCTAGCCACCATCAACTATTGTACGATTACTGCAATTGCCTTGTCTTCCTGTTCACAGCTGTGCTCCTCTTCGCACTGCCTAAAGTATGTTCTCAACAAACCCAGAATGATTCTGATTAAATGTAAGGAAGATCATGCTATTCATATGTTGAAATGCCTCAGATGGCTTCTTATCACTCAGCTAAAAGAAAGAGTTCTTACGATGATCTGCATCTCTTCCCCAATTAAATCTGTAACCTCATCTCCTACCACACTTCTCATACTCCCTCTGTCTGCCACGTGGGCACCCTGGCTGTCTGGAGACTTGCATCTATTCCATGCAAGGAAGAATGTTTGTTCTGTTTATACTAGGACCCTAGATAGTGCCTGGGATTTAGTAAACTCCCAATACTTGCTGAATAAAGGAATGAATAAAAGTACAATTCCAAAATGTTGTGGCATATCTCAGGCTCTGGATGTTCCATTCTCCTATTGAAACTACTTTTCTTCTCTTGTCTTTCTAAACCCGTAGATATGTTGCTAATATTTAAGGGAGAATAGAACTGGGTTGTAATGTCACTTTTCTTTCTATAGGTATTGTCATCTATGGTGCAATCTTCAAAAAGAAAAATACACTCACTTTAAAGTTCGAAGTCTTAAAAATATTCAAAATAAGGTTTTGTAAACTTTAAAATTCTGTAGACAATGATACTTAAAACAACTTTATTGTATCTCAATACTACTATTAAAGCAAAAACACTTTAGGAAAATTAAATAAGCTATTTTAAATTCAGAATAAGGGAACTTTAGTAATTTTAAGTAATAATGATATTCTTTAAATAAACAGAAATTTCATATACCTTTAGGTATATGTAGATACCGTATGTCAAAGATATAAAAATATTTCATTTTTGAGAATGACCAGTCAAGCAACAGTATACAGAGAGAAAACTATTATTTTAGGATTCAAGAATTGTAGTAACCTTAACTGCCATTAAACCTTAACTGCAATAAAATATTTATTGCAATGAATTCCTGGCACTTGTACCAAGATTAGGACACAAGCTATGGGTAAGTAAGTCATAAGGCCATCATTTCTTTATCTGCATTTATTCTGGACATATATCGCTGATAGCAAATATGTTAGAAAATGTGAATTTATGAGAGTAAATGAAGCAATTCACAAGCTAAAGATCACTTTTGCATATTCCAGATTAGCATTACCTTGTTCAACAAACTAGGTTGTCCCATGTCCAGTTTCTGGAGTTATCTTCTGTACTGAAGCACAGAAGGAAAAAAACAAAACATAATTTCTAATTTTAAGCATGGCCTTAGAAAGAACATAAGTAACCAATTGAAACCAAGACATTGTTTGCATCAACATACACCCAGGACTGAAAGTACCAGCAGTTATTTGGCCCTTGGGTTCTGGTTCACTAGCGAAAGGAGAAGTATTCAGATGTGTTTCATTTTACAGTTAGAAAAGTGTCACTCATGTGAAGGTTCTGCCCATAGCCTCTCCAATACATGAGGGGAGAGGAGGCATGCATAGCAATCAACTCCCCAGCACAGTGTCTGCCAACACTTCTCAAACACAGGGAAACAGCAATAACAGCAAGAAACAGTTTACATAGTTGACCCATGTGTCCTTTTTAGGTCACCTGCCCTCCCTGGTTGCTGAAGTACATTCTACACTTAGGTACACTTTGTATAGTAACAAACTATTTTGAACTTCATCTATAATACTTTACAGACTATGTTAAAAATATGCAATAAGGGGTAAAGACTCATTAATCTGTTTTATTATTTAAATTCCACATTTCAACACATTTACTAACAGTTTAGTAGCTCTATGTTATACAACGATTTTTAGCAGCTCATGAAAATTTGAAAAACTAGGGAAAAAATCCTGAATTATTTGAAGCATTTATACCTTTTTCTCAAGTGTTTCCAATTTCCCACATCGATATCTCTGGTTTTGGTGACATTCTACCTTCCAGAACTTTTATTATTTTAATTTCTCTGTCTTACCTGTCCTCCATATTTGTTTCATATAATCTTACCTATTCATCCATCCATCCCCTCATTCAACAAGTATTTACTGAGCAACAATATTCTATCAACAAATGTTTACTGAGTAGTCCTTCTATTCACCAAGCTTAGTTGTAAAGATAAATAATGTATGATACTTATCCTTCTAGTAATTCAGTCTTAGAAAGGAAAACAAGTATGATATTTCACTGCAAAAAAAATAGGCTTTAATACTATAAATAGGCTTAAATAAATAGGAATGCAGCAGTGGAATGGCGAGACCAGAGGGAGCTTTATAGGGAAGACAAAGTTTACGCTGTTTTGAGGGAAAAGTAAGAGTTTGTAGTCGCGCCCGGTGGCTCACACCTGTCCAGCACTTTGGGAGGTTGAGGCGGGTGGATCACCTAAGGTCACAAGTTCGAGACCAGCCTAGCCAACATAGTGAAACCCCATCTTTACTAAAAATACAAAAATTAGCCAGGCGAAGTGACACACGCCCGCAATCCCAGCTACTCAGGAGGCTGAGGCAGGAGAATCTCTTGAGCCTGAGAGGCAGACATGCAATAAGCCAAGACAGTGCCACTGCACTCCAGCCCAGCACGAGGGCATGAGGAGGTATGCCCATCTTCAAGAACACTGAGTAATTAAATGGGAACACAGGTTCAAATAAACAGAAGGGAGTTGACCACTCTGGGGCAGATTGGACAACATGCTTCCATTTATAAGCTAATCATGGTGGGCTTTAAATTGTGAGCAGCCAGAAGTCAACAGAACTGTTGTGCAACTAAGCAATCAGCACAGACTGGTTTGAAGGAAAAGTCACCTTTACCAATGGTGAGGACAGTGAGCTAAATTAGAAATAAAGTAGGTACAAAGACTGGCATGGTGGCTCATGCCTGTAACTCATGCTGGCTCATGCCAGCACTGTTGGAGGCGAAGGTGGGCAGATCACTTCTGACTAGGAGTTTGAGACCAGCCTGCCCAATATGGTGAAACTCCATCTCTATTAAAAATATAAAAATTAGCTGGGAATGGTGATGTGCACCTGTAATCTTAGCTACCTGGGAGGCTGAAGCAGGAGAATCGCTTACACTTTGGAGGCGGAGGTTGCACTGAGCTGAGATTGTGCCACTGCCCTTCAGTCTGGCAGACAGAGCGAGATTTAGACTCAAAAAAAAAAAAAGAAAGGAGGAACAGAACAGACTGGTATAGTCTGCTGGGTGGGAAGCTGTGGTACCAGTGTAGGTATGAAAAGAGCAAAGATTAGAATGAAATAGAAGAGAGGGATTTAAAAGACATTTGAGACAGAATCTACACAATTTGGCAAGTAATGGTGTATTGATGTTTGTGTGTGTATGATATATGGAAATGTGTGGTAAAAAGTTAAGGATGTGACCAATTTTCTGGGGCTTTTTTTTTTTATATGTTTCTTAGAAAGTACTGAGAAGATGTTAGTAATATTCATCATCAACAAAGAGGCTGGCAGGTGAGGGTGGAGGAAAAGGATAAGGCAGGTTTTATTTTTGTTTTTTTTGTTTTGTTTTGTTTTTTGACACTTGCAGTGTGCAGTATTATGTCTGTGTAGTAATATTACATGGAGATGGTCCAATAGGCAGTAGGAAATACAAAAACGAAGCTCAAATGAAGCTCAAAGACAGCGCTGTCAGCTGGAGATACAGAATATGGAGCCACAAATACAGGATATTTAAAGTCAAAGGAGTACAGAAGTCCCTGTAGAAAGGGAAAAGGACAGAAGTGAAAACTTGGGAAACAAACTTTTCAGAGATGTGTAGGATGGGAGCATGGGAACATGGAAGAACCAAGCAATGCAGTCTTAAAACACATAATGCAAATGCTTGAAGAAAGCAAAGCTGTTCCACAGTAGCAAATGTCTTATCTCATTACAACCTGTCAGGTTTGTATTCTTTTTTTTTTTTTTAATAGACTTAAGGAGTGTAAGTGCAGTTTTGTTACATTGATATATTGTGTAGTGATGAAGTCTGCACTTTTAGTGTAACTACCACCCAAATAGTGTACAATATACACATTACATGATTACATATATTATATAATGTAACATACACATTACATAATTTCTCATCTCTTGCCACCCTTGCCACCTTTCCAAGTCTCCAGCGTTTATTAATTCACTTCCTATATCCATGTGCACATAGTATTTAAACTCCCACATGTAAGTGAGAACATACGGGATTTGACTTTCTGTTCCTGAGTTATTTCACTTAAGATAATGATCTCCAGTCCCATTCACATTGCTGCAAAAGACATGATTTCATTCTTTTTTATGGCTGAGTGATATTGCATGTTTTATGAATTAAATATTTACATGTAAGACCTGAAACTATAAAAACTATACAAGAAAACCCAGGGAAAACTCTTCTAGACATTGGCCTAGGCAAATAATTTATGACAAACACCTCAAAAGCAAATGCAACTAACACAAAAATAGACCAATGGTGCTTAAAGTCAAAAGTTTCTGCACAGCAAGAAATAACCACAGAGTAAACAGACAACCTATAGAATGGAAGAGAATATTTGTAAACTATGCATCTGACAAAGGACTGGTATCTGGAATCTATAAGGAACTCAACTCAATGAGAAAAAAACAACCCCACTAAAAAGTGTGCAAAGGACATGAACAGACATTTTTCCAAAAAAAAAAAAAAAAAAGCAAAACATAAAAATGGCCAATAAACATATAAAGTTTATATCCTTTCATTTATTTTGCCAATGAGAAGAACAATGCCTAAAATGCTTGCTGACTATCAGGGTTCACGTGCCAATAAGCAGCAGAAGCAAAATGTGAACCTGCTGAAATCTAGGTCCAAAGCCAATACTTTTTCCTCCAAAACCCACTGCCACTTCAGCAACAGTATCACTGAATGACCTAAAAGTTCCAGTTTCTCCATTTACCCCAAATTAAATGTAGGTAATCTCCTTCCTTAGGATTACTGGTTTCTATCACCAATAACTTATTTCTCCCCATCCTGACTCTGCCACAAGGTCTGTGCTTTCATCAACTAATCTGCTTCCATGAACTTAATCTGCTTCCAGTTCCCTACAACCAGCCTGCCAATTCCTGCCACCCTGCATTTTTCTCTTCCTCTTCCTCTAATTGACATATACCCCCAACTCTTTCCTACGATTCACGTTTCTGACCACCTTCAGAAACAATATATACCTCATCTCCTCCACTGATTAGCACTCAAAATTAGAAATGTTCCATTTGTTCTGTGCTCCTCTGGCATTACTCGCAGACGTGAACAAAGAATTCTTTGTCCTTGCTTACAAGCAAATTTTCAAATGAGTCTATTTCTTTATTCTCAATCAACACCTAAAGCTCTTTAAAAGAAAATAAACTTTCCAGACTCAAGTTTTTTGCTTGTTTGTTTGCTTGCTTGTTTGTTTTAAGGCACTGTCTCACTCTGTCACCCAGGCTGGAGTGTGGTGGCGTGATCTCAGCTCACTACAATGTTCCCCTCCCGGGTTCAAGCGTTTCCGGCGCCTCAACCTCTCAAGTAGCTGGAATTACCGGTGCATGCCACCATGCTTGGCTAATTTTTTGTATTTTTAGTAGAGATGGGGTTTCACCATGTTGGCCAGGCTGGTCTAGAACTCCTGACCTCAGGTGATCCTCCCACCTCCACCCTCAAGTGTTGGAATTACAGGCGTGAACCACTACATCCAGCCCAGACTCAATTTTTAACCCTAAAAGTTAAATGAGTAAAAGAGTAGGGGTAGAAATGTAACATTAATAATGTCTGGATACGGCCTGGCTCCCATAGGTTTAAGGACAAAGAGTTAACTAAAATATGCACCAAGTATAAATAAGGTAACTTGTTATTCAAACATTTAACATGAAATGACAGACACATAGGGTATAAGGGCCCAAAACCAGTAGTACTTATCATAGGACATTGCAGATTTTACAGGAAATAGCCCTTTAGCCAGTTTAAAGGTTTGTTTTCTCAGAATAAATACATTTTAAGTAACGATTTGAATAAATTGGATTTTCATAAGAATGATCTACATCTCATTTACATTGTTATAAAATGCCTAAATCAACAGTATTTCAAATAAAATAGTATTTTAGACTTCACCTTAAATGTGTACTCTAGAAAATGTGTATTACAGTTGGGCAATGCACTTCTCTGCAGACCAGTTCATGGCCAAGACACAGTTCCAGTGCTAATAGTATCTAAGGGCAACACAACATAAACCCTGGCTGGTTTCTGAATCTACATTTCAAGGACAGACTGAAACCAGTGAAACTAAAAAGAAACTCATATAAACATCCAAGACCAGATATCATACAATAGGCAGTTATTATTTTTTTTTGGAAGCCAGACATGAGAACGACACAGAACTGTTCTTCCATGATTTCCGTATCACTTAAAACACACACAAATATTCTCAGATTGCATTTTGTGGGTTTGAACTCCCAAGTTCTTCCTTAAGTAAAAAGCAGCTGAATACCTATTCACATGGAATAAGCATTCAGTAGCCTAGTTGGAAAGGCTCCAGAACTGGCCACTCTGTTTGAAGTCTCAGGGATGAAGAAATCATAGAATTTTTCACTTTAGACAAACACTATACAAGAAGCAGAAATATGAGACATGACAGATGTCATGTCCTGCACAGTATTTTGAGAAGAGCTGGCAATTTCCTTAGATATTATATTTAAACCATATAAGGAAACATAAAGTTAGTTATACATGTCTTGGTAACATTTACTGAGATCTTGAAGTATGTTTGATAATGAGCTAAACTGTGTCCAAGTTATCTCCTTTTATCTTCACAATAATCCTTTGAGGTGAGTATATAATGCTAGACACCAGGGAATTGAAGTAGAGAGAAATTAGCAAATGCCCAATGTCACATAGCTATAGGGTGTCAGTGCCAGAAGTTTAATCCAGACAGCCTCATTCCTGAGTCTCAATTTTTAATCCCTGATTAGTTCTCTTGAGTGCCACCTACTTTCTTTAGGGTAAAATAATTTTTTTTTTTTTTTTTTTTTGAGGCGGAGTCTCGCTCTGCCGCCCAGGCTGGAGTGCAGTGGCCGGATCTCAGCTCACTGCAAGCTCCGCCTCCCGGGTTCACGCCATTCTCCTGCCTCAGCCTCCCGAGTAGCTGGGACTACAGGCGCCCGCCACCTTGCCCGGCTAGTTTTTTGTATTTTTAGTAGAGACGGGGTTTCACCGTGTTAGCCAGGATGGTCTCGATCTCCTGACCTCGTGATCTGCCCCTCTCGGCCTCCCAAAGTGCTGGGATTACAGGCTTGAGCCACCGCGCCCGGCCAGGGTAAAATGATTTTTTTCTGGTAAAAGTTAAAATAGTGTAATGCCATACTTTATAATGGGCAATAGGAACTCAGAAGTTCCATGCTTCATGAAAATTATCCAAATAAAGAATATCCACCAAAACTAAGGTAAATGCAGAAAAAAACTAATGTATGAAAATTAACTGCAATGAAAATGCCATTTCCAACGTTTGTTAGGTAAGTTTTGCCATCACCAACAACTATTTGTTATCAGGCTTTGCTAGTGCATTCCTCATTCATGGAAGGAATATAATAACTGATTTTTGAAGTTTTCTAAATGTTTAGGGTATGAAATGGTAGTATACTCATAAGTTACATGCTAGTAGTCTTAAAGAAGTAATTCTGTCCCTTAAAGTTACAAATGTACTCAGAGTAAACATAAGGTTGTTAAGGATAAGTTGTATATTTTAAATTAATCCTTTGCCCAGGCTTATTTTCATGCTTCAAGTTCACAAATAATAAATCCAAGGGGAGAAAAAAGCCATTGCCAAAGCACTGTTTAACATAAAGCAACCATAAAAATGTATCTTTTACAATGTCATTTACATGTTTATAAGAAACAAAGACCCATTAGAAACTATATATACCAGCAATCCAGAAAGTTTCTTCCAATTATTAGTCCATTTTCAGATCCACCATTCATAAAAAGGTTCTATCAGGAATTAGGAAGTAAATTTTCAGTTAAGTCAATTAACAGCAAATATACCAGCTGTTTTCCATTTTCACTATATTAACCTTCCTGGTAAGAGTAGAATTTACAGCACTTAGTAGGAACGTTGCATCTAAAGGCATTTAGTCCTACTCTGAAATGTCAAGAGCTCTTAGAAACAAGAGGAACATTATTCACAAATGAATACGCAGAGGAAAATACCCTCAAAGAAAATCTTTTCTCAAAACATATAAAATCTTCATATAAAACAAATGATTAAAGAGTAAAGAACAGCATGAGGACTGCTGACTGGAAGCATGAATAAACAGTTCTTTTGTACATACCACTTGAAAAACGTCCTTACCATATACTCCATATTAGAAGCTGTTGGATACACCTGACTTCGTAATTTATTATGAAGGTCCAAAATACTCTGCATGTCATTGTCTGTGATGGCCCTTTTCCCTCGTTGTTTGGCTGTCCACCACGCACCATCCTCATCCATGTACTTTTCCAAAAGTTTCTCCAATAAAGTGGCATTAGGAACCACCATGGCTGGAATTGCTCTAGCCATGAATAGCACTGTGGTTACTCTGAGCCACTCCCGCGCGGTACACTTCATAATGAATGACCTCAGGATTTCCCCAGGAAAATCTCCAAGACAGGCTCTTCCACTCCTTTTGGCTATAACGACATGTCATGTGATTAAGATGAAAATACCGGCAGATATGAATTTTCTAATAACACGAGCAAAACAATAGTTAAAAAGGAAGTGTGTCAGTTTGATCTATCTATTTAACAACAGAAAATGGACACCCATATTTTGAAATA
The DNA here is from genome assembly GCF_000951035.1 of Colobus angolensis palliatus. Classification (NCBI taxonomy): domain Eukaryota; kingdom Metazoa; phylum Chordata; class Mammalia; order Primates; family Cercopithecidae; genus Colobus; species Colobus angolensis. The sequence continues at coordinate 22,399,502 of NW_012114710.1, forward strand.
ACTTATCTCCAACCCATTTTTTTTTATTCCAGAGGACTTTTCACAATGCAGTTTCCACAAAATAGAAAACTGTATTATCCAAGATAATACCCCTGAGGCCAAAAGTAAAAGGCAAAAGTAGCCTAGAAGAGTCAAAGTTTGAAAATACTATGTGAATTGCAAGACTTTAAGTGGCTATACATTACATATATTCTGCAAAAGATGTTATATCTACCTAGAACGTTTGATTTCAATCTAGAGGTTCATGTTTCTCTGTGAAGAGTTTTAAGGTGTTAATATTTTATTTGGAATTATTCCAGTGGCCCATGTCTGTTGCACAGACACTCAAAACGTCCACAGCATTCTAAAATTGAGAGTGAATGTTTCAAAGAAATACAAAAGGCTATTCATATATGCACCCAAGAGTAAATCTAGGGGGCCCCGTGAACTACTGCAAATGAACGGTTTGGGTCCCTGGGGTAAGTTTCTTCTTATTCAGGCTCAGGTCAAGAACTCAGTATTTCCTGGAAAGTTTGTGACTAATCTGTGGCCTGCACCCGAAGAAGTCAGCAGCTCCCCGGCAACTTGAGAGCTTTTCCTCTCAAGTGTGAAGGCACACACTGTTCTCTGAATTCAAATGGAAAGCGCGCGACAGAGAAAGGAGGTGAAACCAACACAGTCACTTACAAGAACTGGAGCTCCCGCTAATCTCTATCGTCGCTGCTTTCCGAGTAGCCCACCCACCCCTCGAGCCTAACCACTCTGTACTAGTAGGCTTTTTTTTTTTTTTTTTTTTTTTTTAATGCAGTTAAAGAAGGAAAAGGGAGATAGGAAAGGGTGGCAGCTTGACGACCCAGCGATGCGTTTTAGAATCGCCCTTACCTCTCCAGTGTGAAGTTTCCTGGCAGAGCTCAGCCAAACCGGACGGCCGGCCTCTGCAGCCGCCCAGAGCCTTCACACCGGACCGCAGACCGAGAGCCCCGCTCGGGAAGGGGCCGAGCACCGCGCGTCCGGGGGGCGACGTGGGCTCTGACTGCAGGAATACGCGAGCCTCCGCCTCTGCGGCTCCCTCAACCTGGAAGAAGTGGCAGGCAAAGCGTCCAAAATCAGACCTGCAGTTGGGGTGACAAGGGAGCTGCTTCGTTAGTTTGCCAGGGTGGGCGCCCCAGAGTCTCTGAGCATTATCTGCAGGAGCGACGGGCGGGGACACGAGCAAGGCTCGGCGGCGGAGGCTGGAGGCGACCTCTTGCTCTCGCTGGGTGCAGCTGGTGCGCGCAGAACCAGGCGGCGAGCGCTTTCGTGGCTCCCTCGCGCTCCAGAGCATTTATTGCGGCCCCAGCGCAGGCACGTGACTTCAGCGCCCCTCCTCGCCCACCCCCACCTCCAGCCAGCCTTGGCCAGAGGCCCGCCAGAGCCGCGAGAAGCAGCCCGCCCTGCTTCTCTGGGACGCAGCGAAGCCAGGGCGCTCGGCCTTTGTAGGCGTGCTTTGGGCTCCCGATACCCGAGCCCGGAAGGTCTGGTCCCCCCGTGGGAGATGTGTGCAAGGAGGGCCCCAAACCCCGTCAACCCTGCCAGCTCCCCTGCATTCAGAGATCCTCCTCCCACTCAGTTCCTTTCTGCTGATATGCTGAAATGCCTTTCAGGGTCCTTACAGAGGAGGGGGCTGCCCCAGAGAGCATGGAGTGGGTGGGGGATGGGGTTAACACCTTCAATCTTGCAGGCACAAAGGGGGGAAATAGGGGACGAAATGGAGAAAGAAAGTCTTTTCCTTTTATTTTTCCCAGGGGTCCGCATCCTTAATGAGGACCGGGGGCGAAGATGTTCAATAGAATTTGGGGTCAATATGTGACTCAGAATGGCCTGACAGTTGAGACACCCTCTTTATTCATAAAATATGAGGCATTGTCTTCTCAAGGTGGCCATAGCACTTTTTTTCTGATAATGTATACATTTAAGGAGTTGATATAAAGGATGCCATTAGTTAATTTATTAGGGATTGTTGACAAGAATTGAAACACCAGAATAGATAGTGAAAAGAAAGGCCGTTCCTTTGTTCATGTTGTAATCTGGAGTAAGAAAATTGCTAATTTTAAATTCACAACAGCTTACCCTACCGAGTGTGGGGCTGTTTTTTATTTTTATTTTTAATTATTTAATCCATCTATGTTTGCTTCCCTAATGTGGTGAATCATAATCTCAATTTTCCTTCTTTCTAAATGCTAGAGTATCTAGCATATGATCAAATAAAGTACAACATTGTGGTCATAACTCAAATCATCCCAAGCTGTTGCCTGTCTCTTTCCACCATTCAACTACACCGTATCTATCAAACTTAAAAACTCAAATGTAAGCTTCAGCTGAAGGTGAGACCTTGCTTCCTGTCACAAAGACAAGGGAAGCATCATTCATTAGAAAGATGCAGAAGGTGAAAAGTTTTGATGCACATAAGACTTCTATAGAAGTGTAATTTTGCAATTTTATAGCAGTTTTAAGTACAAAAAAGTCCTTAACTTTGTATTTTTCTAATAGCTATTCATAATTTCCATGCACAGGGTTGAGAAAACTGGCTTTCCCTCCTAGAAACTGATAGAAAACCTCCCAAGTTTAGACTAAAATTACTATCATTTGTTACAGCAGATGAAAACTGTTTTTATACTACAATCTTCATGTGGCATTGAAAAGTATACTGAATGTTGAATAAAGAGCCATTGAAAGTAATAGTATTACTTGAAACATTTGCAACGATAATTCAAGTTAGGAAGAAGGGAATTAAATTGATAGGGAAGTGAAGTTAAATGAATTTGTGACTCTCGAATATATCAGTTATAAACATTCTTACACGATGTATGAATACAACACCCTAAAGGCTTCCATTAAAGAAAATACAAATTGTTTTAAGACTTTAATTCCAAATCTTTCTCTAAACAAGGAGAAAAAATTATCCTTTGACTCAGCATTTCTTTTGGCTTCCAGTTTGGGTACTACAGGTGATTTAAACATTCATTATGTTAACTTTAGCATTTCAATAATACATCTTGTCATTCCTGATTGAGTATATATGTCGGAAATGCCATTTTGAACAGTAAAATCAAACACAATATTCTTGAATACTCAAAGATGATACTGTTCACATTTTTTATTTGTTGAGAAATCTGTGTGTAGACATAAGAAAATGTCTTCTTCACACAGAATTCATGTAAAAGTGGCACTTTGGTTTGTGGCTAAGGCTGTTACTTGTAAAGCCCTGGTTGTTTTTAGCATTACTACTTTCTTGTGGCAAACACTGGTGGTTGCCTAACCAACAACCAGCCTTCCACCCCTTTCTTCCTTCCAAGCCCATAGCCTCCAATTTACTGGGGGTATCCACCCTCTCATATGCTGTCAAACTGGCATCTTCAGGAGGCGAATGTTGATTAGTTAAAGCCAGTCATCACAATCTATCCCTGCCACCAGTGACTGATTTAGCTTGGGCATGTCATGCAACCCTAGCTGTTGAAAGAAAGACTTGGGGGTAAGGAGGAGGGTTGGCAAAGGTTTTCTTCTGTCATAAAAAAAAGATACAAAAAGAGAAAATGTCTCTTTAGGTACCAATGTGTAAGTCTGTGAAACTGAAAGATGCAGCTCTTACTTTGCAATGAAGACAGACAAGCCTGAGGGCAGAAACCCATTACCCTGGCCAAACAGAAAGACAACTGTACCTGACTCCCCTGCCATTGACCAATCACCACAACACCTATCTTCCATTTTTCTTGCTAAAATAAATAATGAATGTTTAAATCACAGTGACTTGGGTATTCGGTTGTGTGCACCACAAAGCGTTCTAACAGATACATTTCTACAAAGAGAAATTGACATTTTTCTGTCAATATCGTATTTTCTCCATGTGGCTATTATTTTCTGCTTATGTGCATAGTTATCTTTAAATCTATTCTTATGTGTTTTCCTACCCCTGAACTTGCAAAAGTGGGTATATAGAGACATTTTGTTCACTGTATAATTTCATGACTCTATGTCTGTTCTATCACCACTTTTTTCGTTAAGTACATCCTCTATTGGGGAGGTGTAAGAATAGAATTCCTGTTGCATTGGGAGATAGAATCAGTGTAGGGCAATGTTTTAAAACATGGAATTTAAATTAAGCTGCCTAAATTAGATTCATGAAGTGCCATTAGTCATTGGACTTTGTACAGCCCTGGATCCTTTCTCTTTAAAGGGAAATAATAGTAGCTATCTCATCTGTTACTTTTGTATTAAGGTGAGTTAATGCACGAAAGCACTTAAAACATAACAGTAAGTGGAAAGTACTTGAATAGGGTAAATGTTATTTAAGTCCAGAAACTGGCCTTAGAAGACCCAAATACGGAATCAAGGTTGTGGAGTGTCCCATCTCAGGAAGGAATGCTGAAAAATTGATTTGCATCCTTGTTGCCTCTGGCCAGACCTCCAGATGGCCCCATTATTCAAGATAACCATCGCAACCACAGATGCTGACCTGCATCCGGTACCCCTCACAAGGTTTGCCCAACCTAGCCTGCATAACTTCTTACACATGATGTCAACTCTCTTGATCCGCCTGATTAAAAAAATCCATACCAGCTTTTTCAGGGAGTCAGCTGGAGGATTCTTTTGCTTCTGCTGTCTCCCTTACACTCAAGCACAAGCCCCAAATAAAAGCCTTGTCTGGGAAATCTGTTTGGCCCGTATTAACTTTCATTACATTGGAAGCCAGAGTTTGTGGTCTATAATAATCCCATTGTCTGGCTTCTTTTTTGTCGGTTTTCTTTTATTTCAATATGTTTGTGAGATCTATTCCTGTTGTTGTATGTAGCTGTATATACAAAACTATATGGCCAATTAAAAAAAAAAACTTTGGCAAGGTGTGGTGGTTCATGACTGTAATCTCAGCACTTTAGGAGGTTGAGGCGGGTGGATAATTTGAGGTCAGGAGTTCGTGACCCACCTGGCCAACATGGTGAAACTTCATCTCTACTAAAAATAAAAAATAAAAATTAAAAATTAAAAAAAGAGCCAGGCGTGGTGGTGAGCTCCTGTAATCCCAGCTACTTGGGAGGCTGAGGCAGGAGAATCACTTGAACCTGAGAGGTACAGGTTGCACTGAGCTGAGATTGTACCATTGCACTCCAACCTGGGTGACAGAGGAAGACTCCATCTCAAAAAATAAAATAAAATAAAATAAAAAATAAATAAATAAAAACAACTTTAAAATTTCATTTTTATGTTTTTTTTTTTTTCACTACCCTTGCTTTGTTCTATGCAGCTGGAAAAAAAGTCAGTAATTTGTATGTGTACTTCTGTGCTTTTTCTTTGTTGAACATACTACAATTTATTTGTCTGTTCTGTTGTTGAATATTAGGATTGCTTTCACTTTAGGACTATTAAAAATAGTACTGCTAAGAACAATCTCATACATGTCTTTTTGTGCACATATTTATACTTTTTGAAAAATTGGCTATGTAGTTTAGAGTAGAACTACTGGGACCTCAGGTATGCTTCTGTACAACTCAAGTAGATAAACTAGGTTGTATACCTTCTTATTATTAATTTGTAAGATTTTTTTGTTTTGTTTTCAGTATATGTCCTTTTTAGACATAAAGTATATCATACATTTATTATTCCTCTCCTTGCTTTGCCTTTTCAGTTTCTTAATCCTATCTGCTGATGAACAGAATGTCCTGATTTTAATGAAGTCCAGTTTATCAGTCTTTTCCTTTATGGCTAGTGCTCTGTAGGACCTTTAGAGAAATATTTGTTTATCCTGGAATCATGAAGAAAAGTCTCCTGTGTTATCTTCTAGCATTATTATTTTACATTTTACAGTTAGATCTTTGATCTGTCTGAAATAGGTTTTTGTGTCATGATGTGAAGAAGGAATAATTTAAGATTACAATGATTATATGTAAAGCTTACATTTCTTGTCATCACTATTAAAAAAATTCATGAATTTGTTCTGGAGAACATTCAAGTTCCAGAAATAAGAGACAGAAAAAATTGCCATCATTCTTTAAATCTAGAATTATTATGATGTTTCAACTGGATTATTTAAAAATATAACTGCTGAAACATGGATGAAACTGGAGGCCATTATCCTAAGTGAAATAGCTCAGAAACGGAAAGTCACATATTACATGTCCTCACTTATAAAATGGAGATAAGCAGTGGGGAAACATGGACATACGGAGTGGAATAATAGAACTGGAGACTCAGAAAGGTGGGAGGGTGGGAGGAGGGTCAGGAATGGAAAATTACCTATTGGGTACAATGTTCACTATCCGGATGACTTCACCACTACACAATATATCCATGTAACAAAACTACACTCGTGTCCCCTAAATCTATAAAATTTTTAAAAAGAAAAAAGTGTATTACTGCTGAGGCCTATATTAATGCCATAATCCGAAAACTCCTTATTTCTTGATTGTGGAAAGTAATAATTTTAAGCTTATTTTTACATTTGCACACCCACTTTGTCATCTGTTCTTTGAAGTTTGACTGATCTTCAATTACTAAAAGTAATAATTCATTTTTAATTTTCTTCTGCAGTTTTACTGTCCTCTGCGCGTCTGAAAGAAATGTCAATAATTTCTCTATGTGTTTCTGTGCTTTTCTTGATACTGTTTTCACAGCTTGAAATCTCTTCCATGTATTTTTTCTGAGTATGCACACCCTTACCATCCCCATTGCAAAGATGTTAATTGTTCTAGTCAGCCATTTTTTTTTTCCTGGTACTTCTCATTTCTCTAAATCTAATCACTTTCTATTCTGTAAATTGTAGCTATTCATATACTTGTTGTTTTTCTCCCACAATGCTAAAATCTCCTTGCGAAAAGAGATTATGATGATATGATCTTTGTATTTCTTGTCATGTGTGTTTAATGAACAAATAAATTTGGAATTTTGGAATATTTATTATTTCTTTGAAAAGTACACACATGTCCCCGGATGGACCAGACATAGCATAATTGCTCCCTACAATATCTGCAGAGCCACTACCATGAACTGCTTTTCAGTAAGCAGTTAAGAAGTACTGCCCCAGCCATTCACTGAGATTCAAATGTATATATGTAAATATTTCTTTTAAAGAAGGAGAGAGAGAAATGCAATCCATTTCTAGACCATTCACCCTTTTCAATATACTCTTCCTAACATCCACAGGAAAATGTTTTCTAGAGAGAGGACTCAAATATTCATTAAGAATTGTATTTCAGAATGATGCTGTTTAACTGATGTTCTACTATGTATGTTTTATCAATTCCTGGTTTATATTTCCAGAAATCTCTTTATCCTTTATATGAAAATCCGTCGTATTCAGAGTGTTAGCATCTGAGTGTCGTAAGAATGTCGTAAGTCAGAGCAGGAGCCATAGATGTAAAACTAAAAAGAGCACTTCACGAATATAAAACTGTTTGTCTAGATTGAAGCACTGTATTTTAATTTCTTTATATCACACAATATCCAGAATAGTGGATAATACTAAAAAGCTTTAAAATTGAAGAAGTATTTCTGAAGTACATTCAGGGTGGCATGAGAAATCTAGCTGCAGCTTCATCTTTTGCTGATTTCTTATTTCTCTATACCTGTAGAAGTGCTTCTCAATGTGCCTGGCTTCGAGGTTGTCTTTCAGGTTTACCAGGAGGGGCAGTTGAAAGGCAAGCATTGTAAAAGGAAAAGTATTCACCCTTTTATCTACAGAATTAACGTCAGAGACAGGCTTTTCATCCTAATATAAGGAGGATGAAAGCTTTCTCAATTGTTGTTAGCCCATGAGGAACTAGTTAGCAAAAACTTTGCAGTCCACTTTTAATGGTAATTTAAAAAGTCATATTTTACAGAGGTGAAACAATTAAAATCCCTGGGTTCAGCAAATGCATACAAATAAATACATTAAAAATAGTACATGTGTGCCTATGTATGTAGCGTTTCAATGTTAAATACATTATTTCACTAGACAGTGAAGGAGAGATTTAAAAAATTAATTAGATAAGTTGCAGGGAAAACACGGGAAATACAGAAGAAAATATACAACTTTTTATTTGTAATGTCACATCTAACTAGTCTCCTGAGAATAAGCCCGAGAATTAACACAGATTTAGAAATGCTTTCCGTTTAAAAAAAATGGAATATGATAAAATAAAAATTAAAAGTTTTGTTAAATAATGACTTTATAAACAATAAACCGAGCACAAAGATAGAATATATGCTTAAATAACCAGTTTTCACATACAGATCTAAAACATTCATAACCTCTATTATGTGTAATTGCATTGTTCACAGAAGGTGCCTTTTGCTTTTGCTTCCATCTTGCTTCATGCTGTGCTCGTAACTCAGGTACCCATGCTTGGCACCTCCCTGCCTCTAAATATTTTTGTCCTTGTGTCATTTGACCAAATTATTCCCCAAATTATAACTTCTCTCAATTGCTGCCTCTCTCTCTCTCTTCTTCCTTTCAAGTTTCATCCCAAATCCTAAATCTTCCAATAACTTCTAATCATCCTCATATAGAAGTATTCTACCCACAACATAAAATCTACACATGTCCTCAAATACTCAAAGAAAGCAGAGTTCAACAGAAAGAACATGTCTTTTAGAGTTAAAAAAATCCTCTTCTCTAAGTGGAAGTTTTAATGACACCTGTGATCCAGATTAGGATCAGTAAAACATATACTGTTTTATTTAAAATATTTTTTAGCTATCTAAAGTCATAATAAACAACATTAAATTTAATATGTACTTGCTAGAATTTAGGTGCAAAAAATGCAATTAGTCAAAGAAGTGGCTTTGTTTTTTTTTGTTTTTTTTTTTTAAGCACCCTTTATTGATAACTAAGTATATTCCATGTAGTGACAAATCAAATTATTTGCCTACAAATCTTCTTTCTCCTGCCACTGACTTTGGGCTGGGCCATGTGACTTGCCTTGCTAAATAGAATGTGGGTGAGAGTGACAGAGTGCCTATATCAAGCTAAGATTTGGGGACATGGCGATTTCTGCCTGCCCTCTTTGAACTTCTACCTCCTGCCATCAGAAAAGCATACCCAGGTAGCTGTTGCTCTTTGGTTTAAGTATGTCTGAATTGACCTAAACCCTGGAGTCTAACCTAGTCCTGCTGAGGACAGCCAGGACCGCAGCCAATCTGCCAGATATACAAATACCAAGTAAATGTTTCTATAAGCCCCCGATATTTTTTGTTAATGTATTACTGGGTTTCTTTCATTATTGATTCCTGTATTTTTACTCTCCTCTCACTGACTAGATCAGATAAACAGTAAGTAAATTGCAGTGACAAAGTGATAATTGTTATTTAAGATTTGCTTCTGTCTAAAAGGTAAATTACTCCTTTTTTATTGATACACACACAATAATTATACGTATTTATGGGATACATAAGATATTTTGTTTGATAAATTCATATAATGTGTAATACCCAGAGTATCTAGAGCTGTCAGTTGCACAAATAGACATGAATGCCCAACAGATGTTTCTGTAAGTCCTTACAGAAACATTAAGGTTTTTTTTGTTTATTTTTTTGAGATGTAGTCTCACTCTGTCATCCAGGCTGTAGTGCAGTGATGTGATCTCGGCTCACTGCAACCTCTGCCTCCCAGGTTCCAGTGATTCTGCTGCCTCAGCCTCCCGAGTAGCTGGGATTACAGGAGCTCACCACCACACCTGGCTAGTTTTTTAATTTTTAGTAGAGATGGGGTTTCACCATGTTGGCCAGACTGGTCTTGAACTCCTGACCTCAGGTGATCCACCTGCCTTAGCCTCCCCAGGTGCTGGGATTACAGCTGTGAGCCACCGCACCAGGCCGAAACATTAATATTTTAATGTCTGTTGAACAAAACTATCACATCGAAAGACTGATAAATACTTTCATATTTAATGTACCAATCTTATAAAAACTGTGTGAAATAAATATTATGGAGGTTCACAGAGATTGTGACCTGAACAGAATTTATTTTTGTTTGCTCATTTAATTTTTAAGTTTGAGGATATATGCGCAGGTTTATTATATAGGTAAACTTGTGTCATGAGAGTTTATTGTACAGATTATTTCATTACCCAGGAATTAAGGCTAGTACCCATTACTTATTTTTCCTGATTCTCTCCCTCCTCCCATCCTCCATGCTCCTACTGGATCCAGTGTCTGTTGTTTTCCTCTATGTGTCCATGTTTTCTCATCAATTAGCTCCCACTTATAAATGAGAACATGCAGTATTTGGTTTTCTGTTCCTGTGTTAGTTTGCTAAGGATAATGGCCTCCAGCTCCAACCATGTTCCTGCAAAGGACATGACCTTGCTCTTTTTTATGGCTGCATAGTATTCCATAGTGTATATGTACCACATTTTCTTTATTCAGTCTACCATTGATGGGCATTTAGGTTGATTCCATGTCTTTGCTATTGTGAATAGTCCGAACACAGTTTGATGATAAACCTTTTCCTCAGAGCCCCTGTGCTTGCCACACCCTCCCTCTTCTTGCTACCAAGCCTGTCTCACCTTCGGTCCTTTGTTTTTCAGGAACAAGTATATTTTGAAAATATAAAAATGATCTTGGAAGCAGGGAACAGTAAATAAGAAATAGCAAACTAAAGCAAACTAATAGAGAAGATGCAGGCCGAGTAGTCTGTTTTGAAGTTTCTAAATCTTACTAATGGCTAATACCCTCATTAGTGACTTAACTTTGGACAACTTTTATTGTCATAACATCATAAGCTAACATCATATTTTAAGAAATAAGCCACATGATTTTTTGAAAAACGGCCTTGAAAGAGTGGTTCAAACTAAGTGGGATTCTTGAGTTTGGAAGGATCTGGTGGTACAAAAGGGCACATTCACTTGACTGAAGACGAACAACACAAAGCATATAGTCTCAAATCCAAGGTTAGACATATTTCTTGATAATAGAAAAGGAAAAATGAAGTACAAAGCCTTTCTGCCATGAACAATATTATATAAAGGAATTCACGTTCAAAAACGTAGGGTCACACTTGTGCCAAGAAGGAAGAAGTAGGTGTGTGTGTTTTGAGAAGTGAAGAGTGGCTTATAGCCAGATGGCAGAGAGAATGGGTGAAGAAAGAATCAGAAGAATTCAAGATACATTTCTTGGTTTGCCAAAGCAGCAGTCTATCCAAGTTTATTCAAGATTTAATACTTTAAATTGAGGTGAAATGGTAACTTTAATTATACATTTGGAACATTTGAAAATTAAGATTGCCTGCAGTTATAAAAAGAACATCTGGAAAGGAGCATGTAAGAAAAACCATTACTTCTGCAAATCCCATAAGAAAGATTCGATTTCTATTTTAAATTAATAGCTTATCTGTTAGTAACAATTCAACTCACAGACCATCTATTAATAAGATGAAGTGCTGGTCCCACATATTGAAAAAATTGCCTTTATCAAACCAGTTTTCCTGTTCCACTTCTGGTTTCTCACCATTTGTTTAAAGTCTGCCCTTGGCTCACTTTGTTAAACCAAGGGATAAGAATAGAATTAAAGAAATGCAAATATGAAGGAAAAGAATATAAAGTCATATAATATACTCTTTCTTTTACTGTTACCACTTTTACTATTCTATCCACAATCCCCCTCTCTTACTATCTGAAAAGACAAATTTTTGTCTGTGATGGTCCACTTTACTTTTAATACTAACAAGTTTATATCTTAAAAATCTATTTAACTAAAAATCTTTTGCTGAAAAAAGGTTTTTAGCTATTTAATTTGGTAAAATCTACCTTGCGACTGATCTTCAGTTTGTGGCATAACCCTGGCGTCACTGTACTACTGTGACCGTCTAAGGGAGAATGTAATATCCTTAGACAGAGGCAGCCCTGCCTTGGTATTTCATGAATACTCAGTAATTGTGTCTTACTGATTCATAAGTCTACATGACTTTGGTTGCTTTTCATTGGTAATCAGCACCATGAAAATACCTGCAGAGCGTTTCAACAAACCTCTAGAAATGTATTTTATTCATCAATTTAGTTTTCACTTACTCATACATTTTACAAAAACATGGTAAAAGCCTTTGGATGATTATAAAAAGGAGCAACTTCGAATTATTATTTGTACAATTATAGATAAAAGGTATATTAAAAGAAAATTTTCTTCACTCATGTTTGTGGAAAAGTAAGCAAGCACAAGTAAAAAAATTCACGACTACATTCATGTATAAAATTCACTAAGCCAAATTATTGGCAAAATACTGTCAATTTTTAAAATTAAAACTGCCCTAATTTTAAGAGATTTCTGCCAAGAAAGTGTCATAATTTGCTTTGACTCGCTCTGTTCTCAAATGTAAGGATCATGTCTCTCATAACTATGAGAGAATAGTGAAAGCCAAAGGTTGGTCTAGTCTTGAAGTTTAACCACAGGAGATAATATCTGAAAAAATAAAATGTGCTCAAGATATCAATTTCATTATTACATGCATTTAATTATAACAAACCTGAAGGCCATCATGCCTGCTAAGGACAACTAACAACATTGGTTCCATATTCTGAAGAATTATTTCCACCTATTTTGCCAGCTTCACCAACACTATTTTCTTTCTATTTCATTGCTATTTCAAGATTTCCAGTACAAGAAATAACCTTTGTTTCTGGACTCAAGTCTGATAGAATCATAGTTTAACCAATACAACTTAATGAATTCAAGAGAATGGAGGACTCAAAACTCATGGATATTGTCTATGTTCTTTTCTATGTTTTTATAGCTAAATTATTCCTTTTCTAAATAGAAAAATAAGTTTACAAATAAAATTCAGCCAATTAGCTTTGTATTTATTGCATCTAAAAGTTGAGTATTTAGAACTCTAATGAAAGAACCTTCCACTTGATTGGGCTTCCAACAGAATTGTCACACTACTTTGGATGAAATGTGTGGACTAGTTCCTGAAGCTGCCTGAGGTGGGGTTCTCAGGAGTCTTGACAGAGTGATGGTCTTTTGACCACTATCAAGACCAACTACTTCCCTTGCCACAGATGCTAATAGACTAAAGAGAAAGAAGGAAAAAATCACCAGGGAAATGCAGCTTTTGATGAGATGAATGATTCAACTGTCTGATTATAAAACTGGACCCAATGGCTTCCACCCCATTGCTCTATCTAGGTAGAAGATTTCCACATATATTTTAATTGTTTTTTATTGATTCTAGTTTATAGAGGTAAAATTTTTATAATGTATGATCTGATTTCAATTCTTTCCATATATCAAAGTCATATTCTTTACAACCTCTGAGGCCAAAACAGGACAAAGTCCTTCTAGAAAGACACCAACTCTCATCCTTTCTATGATTGACCTGGACAAACTTTGAAGAAATGAAAGGATTCTAGTTGCACATTCAGAAGATTTTTGAATTTTTGATTTTGGAAAAAGTAGAAAACAGAGTCATTAACAAAAGTAGGTCACTTGAATGAGGTCTTCTCCTTTGGTCAAGACACAGAACGATAAGCTATTAGGAAAAGAGTGCCTATACCACAGATTGTACCATGGTTGACAAAGCTTGGTGGAATTTCTTTTATTAAGGGGCACTTCCAGCAGGTTTTCTAAGACTCTATTTCTCCAAGATCAGCTTTTTAAAGGAATCAAATCTATAACTGAGCACCATGATCAACCAGATCATTTTCATGTGTCTTTTTACAGAAGTTTGTTGCCCTTTGAAGTGTTCAACAAGTTAAGAATGCAGCAGTAAGTTGGCAGGAAGCCACTCTGTAGATAGCATCCCATGATGATTTCTGCACAATTAAAGATGGTAGCTAAAGGTGTTTACAGTGTGACCTGACGAAAAAATAGCCAATACTGTCCCATGTGCTTGGCTGCATTTTATTAACAATGTTCTCTCTACCTGCTTGGCATATAATAGATGTGGCTTTTTTTTTAAAGTAGTAGACTGATCCATTCTTAAACAGTGCTGTGAGTAATTGCCTTCGTTGTGGAAAAACAGATTTGCAGATTTATTTCATACCACAAATAAAAATAATATCAATTCCATTGAAGACCCACATGAAGGAGTGCTGAAAACTTGTAGGATTAATGTAGGAAGAATTATCTTTTTACTGTCAGGAAACAAAATAATTTCTTAAACAAGATGAAAAAACCACAATACTCCAAATAAAATTATACATTTAGCAATGATAAAAATAAATAGCTTTGGTATAATAAAAGAAATCAAAAACAAAATTGAAAGACAAACCACAGATTAAAATAATAAAAGATCAAAAGATAACATATCAATGACAGGTTTGTATTCACAATCAGCAAGGTACCTCAAAAATCATTAAGCAAAACACAAATGACCCAACAGGTGAAACTGGTCAAAGAATAGAAGGAGAAAATTGAATGGCAAAAACTTATGAAATGTACTACTTCATTAGTAATGGGAGAAATTCAAATTAAAATAATGAATAGCAATATCAGTTTCTGGCCAGGATGTATAGAAATATGGACTCCCATTCTGACATTACGGGGACTTGCCATATGCTGGGAATCTGCAAAGCCCATTACTTATAGACAGTTGTATACGAGTAAATAAACTATAACACATGCAAGAGACAAATACACATCAGCATAAACTGGAGGTTGCCTTTAGGAAGGATAATAGAGTGACAGAGGAATATAAACAGTTGAGACAGTGACAAAGAAGCTTTGTCTGCATCTGATACCTTTTAAATTGAGACACACAGAGAGACAGAGAGATCTAAACCATGAGTATAACTGTTGGATTGTGCATCCTCTTCAGCCTTCTTACCACTACCCTTTAGTAGTCTCTTCCGAAATCTCATGTCCTAGTATATCTATAAATACTCAAACCAAATTGGGGTAATGATTATTATTCCATTTATCATACAATGAAACAAAGTGGGAGCCATTAATTGACTTGCTCAAAGCTAGCAATAGAGGCAGTCGGAATTAGAACCTAGACTTGATATGTCACAAGAACATTTTCTGTCAAGGCATCCTACCAGCTACATCTAATGATGAACCTAGGGAGGGACTAGCAAGCAGCATCTGTGGTGCAGAGGGAAGGCAGTGGTGTGCCTTCAGACAAGAAGTCCAGTCCAGGCTCTGCCATATATACTCTTATGGACTCAAAAAGTTACATGAGCTCTCTGAGTCTTAGTTTACCCATCTCTAAAAGAGATCCAGTAACACCTGCAGAGTGGTTGTAAGGGTCAAATGTGATGCTAAATATAATGTACTTTACCAATGCATGACTACAGATGAATTACAGACTGGTTCTCCAGAGGGACAGAACTAATAGGATGTTTGTACATATGAAAGGGTGTTTATTAGGGGCCCAGCACAGTGGCTCATGCCTGTAATCCCAGCACTTTGAAGGATTGAGTTGGGGGGACACGTTGAGGTCAGGAGTTTGAAACCAGCCTGCCCAACATGGTGAAACACCATCTCTACCAAAAACACAAAGCTTAACCAGGTGTGTTGGTGCGTGTCTGTAATCCCAGCTACTCGGGAGGCTGAGGCACAAGAATCGCTTGAACCCAAGAGGCATAGGTTGCAGTGAGTGGAGATTGCACCACTTCACACCAGCCTGAGTGACAGAGGGAAACTCTGTCTCAGAAAATAAAAAATAAAATGGGAGTTTATTAGAGAGAATTGGCTTATACGATCACAAGACGAAGTCCCACGATAGGCTGTCTGCAAGCTCAGCCCCAGTCCAAAAGCCTCAAACGCAGGCAAACCAACAGTGCAGCCTTTTGTCTATGACTGAAGCCCAGAAAGCCCCCGGCAAACTACTGGTGTAAGTCCAGTAGTCCGAAGGCTGAAGAATCTGGAGTCTGATGTCCAAGGGCAGGAGGAACAGAAGGAAACATCCAGCAGGAGACAGATGAAAGCCAGAAGACTCAGTAGGACTCAGTCCTCTTTCTTCCAACTACTTTGTAATAGCCGCACTGGCAGCCAATTGGATGGTGCCCACCCACATTGAGGGTGAGTCTTCCTCTCCCAGTCCACTGAATGAAACAGCCTCACAGACACACCCAGAAACAATACTTTATCAGCTATCCAGGCATCCTCCAATCCAATCAAGTTGACACCTAAAATTAACCGTCGAAAAGATGAAGTGATCTCTTCTGATTAGGAATTAGCAATCCTAAAATCCCCATTGCCTAGCACAGTGCCTTGCACTTAATAAGCATTCAATAAATATTTGTTGATGGTGATGTTGACCTTGTCCACACAGAACACTGGAAGTCAACCAGATCTGGCAGCGCTCTGTCAAAGTCCCATACAAATACATTACCCTACAAAGGAGTAAAAGATCCCAGGCTAGTACAGAAAAGTAATATAATGCATTAATCTGTCACTGTCTGAAACTCTTCTATGATACCTGATCTTTTAGTCTTTGGATGAGTATGCCTCCTTATATGACAACAACATTGTAATATTTTCTAAAGGGATGAAAGATAATGTTTGTCCTTCAGCATCAAAGAAGTCATTCCTAAGGCAGACAGCTAGCAATAACTATGTTTAGAAGAGACTGTGAACTAAACATATTTCTCTAATTCTAAACTTGACAGTTAGCTGCCCAGCTCCATTCCTCTTTACCCAGTAATCTCTAGGGTTACTTCAATATCACTGGATGAGAGGGAAAGTGTGAGGAATGGGAAAACAGCACACAAAAAGTCAGAGTTCTTAACTGACTGTTATCAAAATACGATATTTTGCAAAGTTTGTAAAAACATAAGACCAGATGAACATATTGTTAATTCCTTTCCTGGCGTCCTGGAAAGGGCTTGTGCAGGTGATGGGCCCTGAAGCTTCATCTTTATCAGCCTCAGGGTTAATCTGCCTCTGTCTCTCTTCTGAGCAGTGCTCTCCATTGTGTGTCCCCTAAGTGCCCAGATACTCCAAGGGAGAGGCAAAGTAGCTGGTAATAAAGGGTTAGGGAGAGGAAGAGCATCCCTCCCTGTGCCACAGGTGAGTTCCTATTGGCCTAGTAATAATTTTGGTTGACAAGCCTGCCTGAAAACTGGCGAGAATTTCAAGTCTCCTCTCCAGTGGAAACTGTAGAAGAGAACACTCCCTTCCTGCCAAAGCTCATGCTCTTCCACTGTTAAAGACATTAAAATCCAAATGCCGTCTCATTGATGTTTAAAGTAAATTAGACTGACAGAAATGGCTTCTATTATTTTTTGAAGAGAATTTCATGACTCTGTGACAATGCATTAGGTATTTTGGAAGATGCTTCAACACTCTGAGGCTAGAGCGGTCCTGCTGGCACTAGTAAAGCTGTGTGCTACTACCCTGGGCACTAAAGGGAAGGTATGGATGCAACACAGGTGAATTTGCTTTCCTGTTGAGCCTCCATGAACAGATCCTTCCATGTGCTACATGGAACCTGGTAGCTTAAAGAATCACGGCATGCCTAGAGCAAAATAACATACATGTTATTATAACCAGTGAGTATATTTGGCACAGAGAGAAATAGGGCTCAATGTGAAATCTAGTTCTCCTTCGCTTTCCATCTGTGCCACAAAGAAGAGGGAACTGGAGGTTCACATAGGGACAGCTTCACAGAGAAAGCAACTTTAAAAAAAAAAAAAAAAAAACCCTTAAAACCAAACCACAACCATCCTCACACTAACCTGGCCCTGTGGAGCCCTAATTCCAGTAACACCCTTGGATTGCATCCACTCTTCCCAAGGCTGTCTCCCAAGACGGAACGAGCTGAGGAGTGCCTTTTTGCTCAAAAGGGAAGCTGAAGAACAGCATTCAGCAACGTGGTTCTTGCAGGCAGATGAGCCAAGCAAACAGCTCCGACAAGCAGACTAGTTCTTTCTAATTCACTAATTAACTGGCCTCAGATTGATGGGATACCATGCCACAGAGTCACCAAAATTTGCCTTCTCCCAATATAGCCTCTGAAAAAAAAAAAAAAGTTCTATATTTAAATATAACAGGTGCATTCTAAGTTACACCTGTATATTTATGATTCCATATTTCATATATTTTCCATAATTCTAATATTTAATGTAGTCAGGCAATTCATTATTTAAAGGACATAGAGAGATGCAACAACCTCAATAAGCATCATATCTACCATGGAAATGAGTCCAAATATGAGACAGACCAGGCTGAAATCAACATTTTCCTCATGGTTTAAATTGAAGAATAATCACTGACACATTTTTAGATGAGTTCATTTAAGATTACATGGTGTATAATTGGTAATAAAACTGAAAAAAATCAGAAAAATGTATATGCCACATTATCTCTTTCCTCCATTCAGGTGACAACTCCAAAATATTTGCATATTGGCCATAAGTGGATTTACACGTGTTATATTTATTAAGATATTGTAAAAGCCAAAGGGAAATGTTCATAAACATCACTCAATAACACTTAATATTTTTAATGGTTAAATGATCAAAATGGCATCAGTGCAATGGAAAAAAAAGCAATTAGTAACAATAACTAACTTGAGGCCATTAAGCTACCTTCTAACTAACATTCTCTTTCTTCTATGGTTTTATCCCAACTACATCAACAGTTCACTTAATTTCTTCAGGAAAGGAAGGTAATTTAAAAAGCTATTTGGTCCTGAAATATTTATTTCCCTTACTTAATGCAATTTAGAAATCTTAATATTTCTTACCTTTATTTATATAAATACAAAGTAAAACTTTGAAATGCCAAAAAACACATTCACATAAAACTGTAGGTAGTTTTCAAACATTTTATGTTTATACAATTTTTTAAAAGATAAACAGATCAAGTAAACAGAGATTAGATAGATTGCTCCCTCTTCTGGTAAATCTATGTATTTTAAAACAAAAAATATTTTAAAATGAAGCATTTAGTTCACAGTAGATTTAATCATAAAAGGATATAAATGTCACTATAAACTATTTAAAATAGACTATAGTTATTAACAGAGCCCCCAAAGTGGGACCTTAGAGAATAGCTTTAAAATAGGATCTTTGAGGGCTAAAGTTAAGTTTTCTTGCCTTTGGTAAGTAGTGAAAATTTTTTACCCAAAGAACACAAGAAGCATTTCCTTGACTACTATTCTTGCACATAATTATGATTCAGATTAAAATTCAAGATATTTAGGAAGCAGTAGACGCTGGCTGTGGGAAGAGCGGGGGGAAGGGAGTAAACTACTGAAGTAAAAATATGCTTTTCTACTCATTTATAAAGAAGTTGAAAGAAACATATTACCACGACTCACTTTCCCCTGAAGTTTTGTTTATTTAACTTTGCCTCTTGCTCAGTAAGACAGATTAGGAATGAAGATAACCCGACGTAACATGTTATAACCAAAGGAAAGAAACCAAGCACTTTGGAAGAAATGATGAAAATTGATTTTTTGTTATTTTTCTCCTCTATCTTGTATTGACTGCTAGTTATTACTGAGGGCCATTCATTTATGAAGGAATGATGGTCTAAAGTAAATTTGTAAATCATTGATTTAGAATTTGTGTGTGTGTGTTTGTTTTTCAGAGAATTAAGATTGTAAGTGGTGGTGCGTGTCTTTGCTAGTTCTTAAAAAGTCTAATAAACATGTACCAGAAAAGAAAAATGATCACTTTGATGCTTTGTATAGTCAATTAGGGAAATGCTTTGACGGACTACTTTGGAGGAGGTATTGCAGGAGCTGTGAGGATTTAGTCCACAAAGACACCTGAACTGCCAGATTAGAAGTGTGCAGTGTGTTGCATAATAGGTAAGGAACTGGGAGAGTGACAATAGAAGGCCCGTGCATTATAGCAGAAGACCAGAAGCTGGTGGAAAGATGGGCAAAGTGACTGCCCCAAAGTCAAAGAAATAAAGAACTTCTAAGAACAATGATGTATCGTTTTGTAAAACCCCTTTATTTTCCCCCAGCCTTGATCTAAAATAGCAGGAGAGCTGGCGCCCCCTGGAGGACCATTTTTGAAATTTGTTAGGGTTTGTGGTGTGTGTGTGGCGGGGGCGGGGGGAACCTATTACTTACCTTCATGGTTTGGTTGCGAGGTGGGGAAGATGCTCTCGGCCTAGTGTGTCTAGTGCCAAGGATGCCAGACAACAGTGAACGCCCTTATTCCAACTGAGCTCCTGAGGTATTTTCCTAAACAAAACATGCTCTTCCTTTCAGATGTAAAAACATTTTCTTCAAACAGCTACATTTACTATATCTGCATGTTGATTCATCTTTTAAATCTGATTTAAGAACCTTACTATTTGTGATTTTGTTTCTAAAAACCAAAACCAAACAAAAAAGAGAGATAAAGAAGCAAGAAGAAAGAAATGCAGATTCTCTCTGTGTGTGTATGTGTGTATATATGCCTAAAATATGTCTTTGGCT
Organism: Colobus angolensis palliatus; assembly: GCF_000951035.1. Taxonomy (NCBI): domain Eukaryota; kingdom Metazoa; phylum Chordata; class Mammalia; order Primates; family Cercopithecidae; genus Colobus; species Colobus angolensis. Next base: position 22,419,810 of record NW_012114710.1, read on the forward strand.
ATTATTTTCGATTGTTAAATATAAAAATGTGATAAAAATATTTAATTGAATGTTTGAGGGTAGACTTTAAAACTTGGCTCACAAATGGAGGTTCACAGTTCATTGTGAGCTAAGTTCTAAAATCGTTACTTTTTTCCTGTTACTTTTTAATCTTGACAAAGAAACCTGTCAAGCTTAAACATTCTACAAAGAAACAGTTTTAAAGTTGGCAAAAAATATATATTGCACTTTTAAGATTTTTAATGAAAATTTTGAAAATTGTAAACACATTGAGTGGAGTATTTTGAAAAATCTCATTAAAAGAAGAAAGTTCTAGTTGACACTGATAGAACAGCACAAATAAATTGTAGTGAGCCCCATATTGCTGGAGAAAATTTAATATTATAATTATCCAAGACATTATTAGGACATCTTAGGATGGAGGGAAATACAAATTATGTCATCTCTGTGGCCCTTTTATGATATTTTGTTCAATATTTGATATTATATATTTTTGATTTAATTAAAAAACTGAATATATGAAATTGTTTGATAAAGGTTTCTATGTATTAAAATATATTAATAGTTTCTTTTTAAATGTGTAATGATATGCAGTAGATTTTCTTAAAGTGAATAAAATTACCACTGGTTTATCAATAAAGTTGTTAGTTTAAAAATGTCTGAGAATTTTTATAGGTTTTTTTTTTAGAAAATTAGATGTGATAAATTTATAAATGTTGGTTAGTAAATAATGTCTTCTCATGTGGAGGCTATTAAAAACTATGATCTTTGGACTTAAAAATCCATATGAACTTAAATAGGAGGTTAGGATATTAATTAATTTGAAATAGAGATGGAACATACTAGCCAACTTTTACAGAAAGCGTTAATTGAGCTAAAAGATAACCTTGAAAGCAAAGTTGAATTATCAAACATTTGAATCTAATGAAGGCTTTCATATACACATTTTTGGGGAAAAAAAGTAGCATTTTTATTTTTATAATACCTGACAAGTTTTTCACAGATGTACTGCAGCTACGGCAAAACATATGTAACCAACTAAATATGAATAACAGAGGTGACTGGAGACTCTTTCCATCATGTGAATGAAATATTAAATCCAGGGATCTCATAATGAGGCTAATAAAAGTTTTAAAATGTTTCGTATCATTATCATACTAAATACCTGACATGTATTATAGCACAATTGTGAGTAATATATTTTGTTAAAACTATATATTTAAGACACATTTTTGTGTTGTGCATTATTTTTTAATCTTTCCCTAATATGGTCCCTAGAGGTTTAGAACATAGACTCTTGTATCATTTCATCTTTGTTCCACCCTAATGTCTGTTTCCTATCAAATACTGAATATACAGTGTTTAGGTTATTTTTAAGAACTAAAGACTCAATGATTGCCTTGACACATGGTGTGATTTTAGACAGAAAAATACTTGCTATCAAAAACTCGTCTCATAACATAATGTCAAGAATTCGATGCTTAAATTTGAAAACAAAGTCCGGCATATTTGCAAGAATATTATACTTCCTTTTTTCTCCCCTTCAGCAGCTATTAATTTTCTTGGAACAATAGTCTTACCCCAATTATTTTCATTTTTATCTTATTACATACAAATTACTTTACTTTGTTAATAGTTTTTCTGAATCTTATACTTTTCTACTGATTGTTGTTATTCTCTTCATCCCAAATGTCTTATTAAAAATATGTTCAACAATCATCGAAACACCTCATTTTTTCTCCTAGTGTAGTCAATTCAGAGTATTAATTGATAGAAATGCAATTTGTTTGTTTGTTTGAGACGGAGTCGCCCAGGCTGGAGTGCAGTGACGCGATCTCGGCCCACTGCAAGCTCCGCCTCCCGGGTTCACGCCATTCTCCTGCCTCAGCTTCCCGAGTAGCTGGGACTACAGGCCCCCGCCACCAAGCCCAGCTAATTTTTTGTATTTTTAGTTGAGATGGGGTTTCACCGTGGCCTCCATCTCCTGACCTCGTGATCTGCCCGCCTCGGCCTCCCAAAGTGCTGGGATTACAGGCATGAGCCACCATGCCCAGGCTCAGAAATGCAGTTTTATCATAAAGTACTTTCCTTTCCTTTTTCTTGCTGTTATAATGAGGATGCCATATTGATTAACTATTAAATATTCAAGTTAAAATTCAGTGGTTTGGGATACTGATCAGCAGCTAAAAGAAACATACTATCGATTCACACCAAAACATTATTAAAAACGTAACCAATGCTTTAAGTTTTAACCAAAACTTTCCCTCATTTTATGTAGTAGTTGTATCCCTGGAAAAATTCAGTGTATATTAAAACTGTATAAAAATATTCTGTTTTTATCAAAGAGAAAGATTCTAGTTCACATAATTATGAGCATAGTTTTCACTTGTGTGAAAGCTTAACAAGAGGTTTGAAACATATGCATGATCTGGAAAAATTATTCGCTATGAAGGATGGCGAACCTTTGTGACTTTATATCAAATTTCTTTTCCACTTTTGAAGCTGATTTTCATACCCTTGATATTTAAGTTTAATGCCTATATCTGATATAGACAATCATGACACAGTAATTTATGTAAAATTTTAGTTACTACTTCAAATTTAAAAGTTAACAACATTAACAAGACAATTGATGTGAAATTTCCCAACTATTAGTTTGGTTTCAGATACAGGAATCTATGACACCTAATTAAAGTATTTAACTTTTCAAATCTAGTTTGGGAACATGTCTCAGACAACTGGGTGCATCTAGACATGTCTATAAAATGTTAGAGATAAGTAAGCTGGGCCCCTGTTTACGCATCTTTGAGATTTCAGGGATTAAAAATATATCTAAAGTATTTACTACTGTGCCTGACTTATACAAAGGCACAATAAAGCAGTAAATTATTACTGAAGATAATTTCAGGAGGCATATTTAAACTCAGAATGTATATGAAGTTATTCCTGAAATATAGTAAAAATCATTTTTTTCTTATCCAAAGCCAGAATAATTTGAGCAAGAAAATAAATAATGTAGATGTGAATAGACTCAACTTATAAAATAAATATTCATGAGTCCATACTGATATAAGTGTTTGAATAAATAAGGGATACATTTATTATGTTAGATAAATTAGATTATATTAGACAAATTAGATTATATTCGACAAATATCACACGCAGAAAAATTAAAAATAATTCATTTAGATACTCTGCCCTCAGGGAGATAGAGCACAACGTCCCACTTCTTAAGTGTGGACTGCAGACAGTAACTATCTTCCAAAGACAACAGTATGGAAAGAAGTATAGGAAGAGTAGCTTTAACCTGGAGAAACCTGACAAATACTGCCTCAGCCATGTAATCTAGGTCAACATCAACAATTACAAATCACACTGAACCCATTTGCCCTTGATAAGATGTGATGAAAATGGCACCCCACCTCTGTGGTCTTCTTTTCAAAATCATATCACCCCCGGATAATCCATAGGAAAATATCAGACAAATCTTTAAAAAGGACATTCTACAAAACATCTGACCCAGTACTCTTAAACCTGTCAAGGTCATGAAAAATAACAAAGTCTGAAAAACTGTTGCAGCCTACATAGGAGACGACGAAGACATGATGCTAAATGTAAAGTAATTATCTCAGATGTGACCCTGGAACTGAAAAAGAACACTAGATAACTCAGGACATCTGATTCAGTACAGACTTTAGTTAATCCTAATGTATCAATATTTGTTCATTAATTATAACAAATGTAATTTGTTAATAATAGAGGAAACTATGTACGGGGTATATGGGAACTCTTTGTGCTATCATCACACTTTCTTCTTATAAATCTAACACTGTTGTGAAGTAAAATGTTTATTTTAAAATGTCTTAAATTAGAGCTTTTTTTTTTTTTTTTTAAATGACATAATCCAATGAAACGAACCAGAGCATCTTGGAGAACTGACATATCAAAGACCAGAAAATATTAAATGTATGATTAACTTGAAGCATTTGTTTTGATAGGAAGTTACAAAACAACCACCACCACACAAAATACGGACGGGAACATGTCAGAACACAGGAACCAACCTGAAAGAGCTTCTAACGGCCAAAGCTAGGATGATTTCAGCAACCAATGAATAATAATAGTATTGGATCCAAATAATTAAAAATTAAAATCAATATGCACAATTACACAATTATTATAAGTAAATTATTGAATAAGTAAATAAATGGGGTGGGGAGGGGAAAAATTTCAAATAATATGTTTCAATAATTTTCATTTCTGGGCGATAAAGCTTAATTCCCCTCTTCCTGAGTGTGAGTTGGAATTAACAACTTACTTCCAAATAATAGAATATGGAGAGGGAGAAATACTAATTTAACAGTGGAGAAACTTGGCAGACATCACCTTAACACCTAAGTGATCAGTGTTAACACCACCAGCACTGAGTCGTGTTGATATTAGGTACCCAAGTAACTAATATGATGTAGAGAGGGGCACTTTACTCCTGTGGTGTTTTTCCCCTAAACCATAATACTATGTAATCATAAGAAAACATCAGACAAACTCAAATACAGAGACATCCTACAAAATACCTGACTAGTACTCTTCACAACACTCCAAAATCACACAGAAAAAGAAAAGGCTGAAAGGTTACAATTCAAAGGAGAAAAAGGAGATACGCTGAGTTAAATGCAATGTGATATCCTGGATAAGATCCTGAAACAGAAAAGGGACATTACAGGAAAACTGATGAAATCCAAATGCAGTCTGTAATTTAACCAATAGTATTGTATCAATGATATTTTCATAATTTTGAGAAAGGTACTGCAGATACGTAAAATGTCTACATTAGGGGAAAATCAGTGCTATATGAGATATGTGAGAAGTTATATAAGAATTCTACATACCATCTTTGAAACCTGTCTGTAAATCTTAAACTGTTACATAATGGCCGTCTTTTCAAAATAATCACACATATCAATGAAACTACTGACATTTTGAATTCAGACATGAAGAAATCAATAAAAAGAGGTGCAGTGGCTTTGCTTTTTGCCTCAAAACTATCTATTCACAGAAAAGAAAATTTCCAAAATGACACTTGCTTTCTGAAATGTCAGCAAAATCTTAGAAAAGTAGATAAAGAAATATTCGAAACAATTGTCCACACACGTGGTTTTGTTATTAATGGATGAAATTAAGAGTTCAAATGTTTACTAAGAACAAGTCAAAAATGTAGCTACTATGGTAGACTCCAGATTTATTTGGTTGGCCAATTCTCATGAGATTTTTTTGAAGTGTAACTTTATCTAATAATTACTCATATAAAAACTTCTGCAGAAATTTACTCCAGTTCTTCAGAAGTAAAAAAAAAAGGCAATGATTTTTAGAACTCTACCTCAAGAAAATTGTCACATAAGAATTATTTTAATTTTTAATTAAACTAATGAATCCTGCACATAGATACACTTACCCAGCAATGAACACTAACAAAGAATCTGGAAACTATCCTTTTCACTCATGACCAATAGAAATACAGATTGCAGTATCTTTTACCAGCTGCACAAACATCCACAGATTCAAGCCAAAATCATATGCTGTCTAGCATAACTTTTCTCATCACTGCTTTTCATGTACACATATTTCCAAAGCCTACTTGTTGTTCTTTCCTAAATTACTCATCAAATTTAGGGAATTGTTTTGACAACATGTGCATTTAGGAAAAACTTTAGTTTTGACAAAAAGAACTAGACCTGTAGATTTACTAGGTAGGCACTGGAGTAATGCTTTACCTTTTCAACAGAGGAAGCAAGAAATTTACAACAGAAAACGTGTTGCACATTTTTTTTCAAAAAGACAGGGACCAGGTGTGATCTTGCTCTCGCAGCACCACATATAAAAATTTGCCATTAACTTGCATATATATCTGGCAAATTCTCTCTTTCTCGTTTTCTCTGTGAAGAAAGAAATTAGAACACTTGGAACCTGTTAGATTGAGAATTGCCTACCTTACATAGAGACAATAAGGTTGCCTTGGTTTGCTTCAATCCATGGAAGAAAAGTCAGTATCAGTCCACTCTCTTTGGTCAGTACAAGGCACCTCTTGCTTTTAGGTTGAGAGATGATAATGAGAGCAATTGTAATAGGGCCATGAGGTAAATTAACAGGCAGCCATAGAACCACTATCTTTTCACTGCTGTGATCCCAATCAGAGTAAGTACACGTTTGAAGTATTACAAAGGCATGCGCTTGGCAGAAAATATGGAAACAATGAGCTTCTTTGTGCTATAAATGTGACATTTTCTTACATAAAATCGTCACCATCTGCTTACCTCACAGGCATTAAATGATGGGATGGTGTGATTGAAAAGCTTGTATTCCTGAAGAGCTTTGAAGACTTGTGCTTCATTCTTCATGTTGATATCCCTAATCATTTAATTTTCCAAGCTATGTTTAAATAAGGTATTGTTTTCCCAAATTATATAAAGAGATCTCTAGCTTCAGATTTTACAGAATTTTTAAGCAAATAAATTTTTGTTTAATAAATCCTAGGTTTGGGATAGAGTTAGAGTGGACTTCGCCATGTGAACTGATCTTCTGTTATAGAACTTGCATGTTATATAAGTAACCATGCATTGTCACTTTTAAATATATTTTGAAATTTATCAAACTAAAACTACTTTTTTTTTTTTTTTTGCTAATTTTCAAATAGCCTCTAGAAATATATTCAAGAGACTACAGGAATAGTGATTTTGGCCCCGATTCATCTACTTCTTCAGCAAATATTTACTGAGCATCTCCTCAACTGATGAGTATTTGGCTTTCAGATTTGGTACTGCTATGTTGGCACCAATTCTCGCATATTCATATGAAATGTAATGAGTTGTTTTCTGCTTCCACAGTGATTAGGAAAATTTTCATGTTCTGTTTATTATTGCCTTACCTTAAGGAATGAGAAAGGGAGAGTGGGAGTCAAGTTGTTATGAATAATGCCCAGATAAATACTATTTATAATTGTCTCATTTAGGAAGAAGTCTAAACATGATTTAGTTCAGAATGTGCTGTTTTTAATAATTTTTTGTACATCTTAGAGACCTGGCAATGGAATTGCTTTGCTTTCTGGTCATAAATTCAGAAATTGAAGAAAAGGAAAAACAGTAGAATTTGTAAATAAATCAATTACAAAGTAGACAATTTTAGATGAATCATGAATGTCTAAAATTGGCTAAAAAGGTAGAGTATTTTAATAGAAAAGTGACTATAGGAGAAACTGAGGATGTTGCCAAATACCTACCACTCCATGCCCACATAAAATATTGGATCACAATGACTTTAATGTAAAATTCTTTCAAAACCTCAAGGAATTCATGTTTATATCCTATTTTAAATGATCTGCAGAAAGTAGTAAAAATGTTTTTCTGAAAAAGTGTACAGAGCATATATAATGCAGAGAAATCCTCATAGAAATGCCTTAAAAACATATAAAGTAAGGAAAAGAAACATGGAAAAATAAAGAATAATAGGTCAATATCATTGAAAATTTGAAAATCAAAATCAAAAATGATATTTGGAAAACTGAATTCAGCAATATATTAAAGTAATTGTTCAGAATGGCCAGGAAAGTTTTATTTTAAAAGCCTGGTATGATTGGACATTGGATAATCTATGGATATAATTTATTACAAAATAAGACAGTTAAAAAATTGTATGATAACCTTGATATATTTCAAAAAGTTATTTCATAGATCTTCAGGTTAATTTTAGAGTTATAAAGTTATTGATGGAATGAGAATTAAAGAGTGGTTTAGAAAATCCTATCTATTTCAAACGAACAGTCGAGATTTTGTTTAAGAGTTTAAATTAGTGTCATTTTGATTAAAATGGTGAAATAATTGGGATATATATGGTCATTGCTGTCATAGCCCCCAAATCTTAGTGGTTTATTCGATAAAAGTTGCTCACACTACTTTTCTACATGAGAGTTCTTGTTCTGGCAGTGCTGTTGGGCAGTTCTCCTCTACGTGTTGATTCAAGATTCACTCTCTTTTTTTATTTTGGCCTCAAAATTCACCAAGGAATCAGAACTTTTGACCTCTAACTTCAGATGGGAGCAGAGAAAGTAAGGAAGATTACTTGGGAAGTTTCTAGGGAAAAGGCTTGGGAGTCACGTACATCACTTCTGCCCACATCCCGTCCACTTCTACGGTCCCACGTTTATGCAAAAGGGAATGGAAAATGTAGTTTAGCGGCGTACCGACGAGGTAAAGAAACTAGGGTTTGGGAGGTGCCTAGAAGTCTCTTCTCTAATGAGAAATAAACCAAGGCTGCCTCCTTTCACGACTGTGTATCATCAGTCCAGAAATGACAGCTAATACAACATATGATATAGTCACAGGTGGTAAAAATATTGGTAAAAGGTAGGAAAAATTGTAACTATTTACTGATGATTCCATATTACAAAGAGAAAATAATCAACTGAAATGCTGTTAGAAATTATGGGAGTTCAGTAAGTTTACTAGTCCAAAAATAATTGTAGAAAATCCAATCATTTTCTGATATAACAATACTAATTTAATAGTATAATGGCAAACATTTAGGAACACACATGAAAAGAAATCCTTAGGCCGGACATGGTGGTTCACATCTGTAATCCCAGCACTTTGGGAGGCCACGGAAGGCAGATTGCTTGGGTCCAGGAGTTCAAGAATGGCCTGGACAACATGGTGAAACTCTGTCTCTTTAAAATAAAAAAATAAAATAAAATAAATATTTAAGGCTTACAACAGTAAGCCTTCAAAATTATACAAAAGCATGAGCGAAACCTTGAATCAGTGAAGAGATATGTTTCTCTACATGAATATTTTATATACTAAACAGAACTATATCCCTTAAATTAAACTATAAATTTAAATGCAACATTCAGAAAATTCTCATAATTTTAAATTTTATGATATGGTTTTAGAATTTTATGTGGAAGCATGAATATGTGAAAATATTGAAAAAAGTTGACAAATGAGTATAAGTTTGCTGTATCAGACATTAGAATATATTCTAAAGCTGTAATATTCCAAGTGATATATTATGGGCACCAGAGAACAGAACAAAAATGTTTTTAAAATATGAACACTAACATAACTGTTAAATGTGAGATTGATGCTGACAGGGGAAATTTGAGAGAAAAAATTCAGTTTTTGAACAAATACTTTTTATTTGAAAAAAAATCAGTAAGGTCAAGTCACAATTTTAAATAACAAATCAAAATATATTTCCTATTAAAGAATTAAAGATATCATAAAGGCATTAAAAGTAGAATTCAATATTGTATACTGGGAAAGTTATTTTTAAGGACAATGCCAAAGGTAGAATCCATCTGCAGATTTCTTTCTTTCTTTTTTATTCTACAAATATTCACTCAGTGCCAAATATACGCTGGACATTAATGACCACTAGTGAAATATTTTTGTGTGTTTTTACAATGTAAATCATTACACAAATATTTAATGAAACTGTGAATGCCAATATGAAGGATAATTTTAGGAAAATAGAAGAATGTGCAACATGAGGAAACAATCTACTTTGGAATGTTAGGGAATAGTTCCTTGCAGCAGTGACATCAAAGATTAACTCAAAAGATAAATAGAATTTAGGCAGGCTATGGCTATTGTGTGAACATAAATTTAAGATAGGCATGAGGGGAAGTGGGTAGAATTGTAGGTGAAAGATGAAGATTTAACTATGGTAATGATTGGTGGTGGCTGGAGAGATGGAGAAAGTAATAGATTCATTATCTATTTTAGAGGAAGAATCCACCTACTAATGGTCACAGTAATGAATTAGATAATGGAAAAGAGAGGAAAATGTAAAAGATGACTCCTACGCTTCAGATGACAACCATGTGTTGGCTTAAGGTCCCATTTCCTGACATAAAATATTCTGGAGGAGGAATTTATTTCCGTTAATGGGAGGTCAGGAGTTGAACTCTGAACATTTGAATTTAAGATCCCTATCTTAAATGAGGCATCTAATTAAATATACTAAGTAGGATGCTAGATGAAAAGATCTGCAGCTCAAGGTATTCTCACCTAGATTGGTTTCCAGTCATGGACATAGTCAAATAGAACTGAAATTTCAGGAATAAATGGCATGATTTGAGAATAGAAATTTTACAGTGTATGAGAAGTATCAACAGTGTGTAAGGAAAATGAGAAGGAATAATGTCTATGACTGAATGCAGAGGAACTCTACCATCTAAATCTTGTGATGTGATCACAAGGTTAAGACTTATGCTTCTGAGACTCCAGCATGAGAGCTTTATACATTCTAAGATAGAGAAATAAAAGGCTTAAAAAAGGAAAGAACAATATTCAATTTAGTTTTACTATTACTATTTCTCTTTCTTGTATTCCATTCTAAGTATAAAGAAGCAGTATTTTTTAAAGAGATGGGGTCTCCCACTGTTGCCCAGGCTGGAGTGAAGGGGTCAGAGCTCACTGCAACCTCTAACTCCTGGGCTCAAGTGATGCCCCTGCCTCAGCCTCCCAAGTAACTAGGACTATAGGCATGCACCACCATGTATGGTTATTTTTTCATGGTGGAGTTGAGGGTCTTCCTATGTTGCCCAGGCTAGTCCGTAGTCTCAAACTCTTGGCCTTAAGTGATCTCCCATTTCAGCCTCCCAAAGTGCTGGTATTGCAAGTGTGAGTCATGGCACCCAGTCAAGAGATAGCAGTTTTGACAAATTGAATGAATACCCCATTTATTCTCTGTAAATTTTGTTGTACAATGGCTTTCTATGCATTTAATTAATGACATCCATGACTGCAGGGTTTGATGAATAAAGTCGGAAGCAATAGTTGAGCTAATGTTTCAAATTATATTGCTTTTAAGTTCACAGTCAGATAATCTTAAGTCATGATATGTAAGGTAAGCTTTTTGAATTTAGACAACTTCATTCTCAATAAAAAGCCTTGTCTAAAAAGGAGCAATGCAAAGGAAGTATCACGTATTTGATTGTTAATTAGTACTGTATATAAATATATTTACCATAATGCAACATCTTTCTGGAAGAAAATAATGCCTAAAATAATAACAAATTTTATAACCATCTAGTAGATAGAATTTCAGTTTTACACATTCAAACATAATTTATATCTACATCATCAAAGCAGCTTTATATACAAAGTATCCTTTTAAAATAACAATCATATATTCAGTCATTCATTTGTTCAGCAAATATTTCCTAAGTATGTTGTAATAACCATATCAGGTATTTGAAGTCTTGAGGTATTGATGCAAGAGGAAGTAACATCCAAGCAGAGACCTACAATTTTAGCAAAATAAGAATGGATGATGAGGGAAATGTGAATGAGAAGAGTATATCAAGCAAAAGGAATGCCTCTTAAGAAGGCTAAGTGGCTAAAGAGGATCATACACTAAAAAGATGAAAACACTAGTGTAAAAGGCATAGAATAAGACCAGAAAACCAAGGGCCTTCTCAATTACTTGAAGGAATATGAACTATGTTGTAAGAATACTTGGGAGCCATTGACTAGATTTTTTCAAAACTTCTTTGAGATATATTCCACATGTCATAAAATTCACCCACTTCGAGTGTACAATTTAATGATTTTTTTTTTTGTAATCTTACCAAATATAGTGATGCAACCATCACCACAACTTAGTTGTGGAATCTTTTATCCACTCCCACAGTAAGATCCCTCTTGCATAATTACTCCTCATTCCCATTACAAGCCCACTAATCTACATTCTTTCTATATATTTGTCTTTTCAGGATGATTCATGGAAATTGATTTATATAATGTGGTTTCTTATGTGTAGCTTCTTTCATTGAATAAAATGTTTTGGAAGTTCATTCATGATGTAATGTGACAATAATTTAAAGGCAATAATGAAAGACAATCTAATACATGTATTTGTTGAATCCCTACTATATGCTAGGCACTATTATAGTCACTTAGGGATGTATCAGTGAATGAAATGGATAACATTAACTTCTCTTGAGAATATTACATGCTAGAAGAAATGACAGAAGATAAATATTTAATGTAATGAATAATTGGATTAGGCAATATTTGAGGCAAAGATGAAAGCTGTGGGGAAAAAAGCATAATTCTGGGAAAGGAAGACTAGCTGTACTGCTCAGGGTGCAAGTTGCAAAGTTAATTAGGGTGAATAAAGTAGACCTCATCAAGAAGATGAAATTTGAGCAAAGAATTTAAAGAGTGAAGGACTGATCTAATGAACATTTGTGGAAAAGAACCAGGTACTGGAAACAATCAGAGAAAAGGTCCCAGAGTATGTTGAGAGGAACATCAGAAGGAAGAAGTAGGAGATGAAAGAAGTAAAGAGAGGCTTGATAAAGAGGACCCCGTGAATCTTTGTAAGACTTTGGCTTTGCTCCAGGTGAAATGGGAAAACATTGCAGCATTTTGAAAGAACTAACGTCATGTGGCTTAGATACTAAAAAGGTCCACTCTGACTGCTGTATAAAAAAAGACTGTAAGTGGAAAAGGATAGATGCTAGAGGATACAGTAGGAAGCAACTGCAGAAATCCAACCCAGAGATAAATGGTGGCTTGGACAAACTTAGCAACAGCAGAGGTGATGAGAAGCAGTCAGATTTGGGATATATTTTAGTGGTAGCATCAATAGATTTTCCTGGCATTTTTGAGGTAGGATGTGTGAGAAAGAGGAGTTCAAAAGAACTCCAAGGTTTCTGTTCTGAACAATTTTAATGATGAAGTCAACTGAGACTGGGAAAGTGAAAGGTAGAGCAACCCAAGGAGAACATTAGGAGCTCAGTTATAGAAATGCTAAATTTCAGATGTCCCATCCAAATGAAGGCAGTTGGATAAATAAATCCGTTCAGAAGAGAATTCTAAGATGGAGATACAAATTTTGAGTTTACTAGGTTAGAGATGATATTTAATACCATTTGTATGTGAAGAGATCATCAAGACAGAGAATGCAGATGGAAAAGAGAAGATTACCAAAAAATGAGCTCTATGGGCATATTATAGGAAGATAATTCCACAGTAGTAAATGTAATCTAGATGGCATGCTCAGTTAATACATTAAAGACTATAGATGGCTCTAGGGAGTTTTTACTCTTAAAGAAGTAAATAACCTAATTTTGAATCATTATAACGAAGATTGATCCCAAAAAGGAAGTCTTTAGCAGACTGAGGTGATATGAGTTCATTACATCTTGGCCAAGGTCCTTTGAAGGGGAGACAAAAATGATAATAAGAGATTGGCCTGATTTATTGGCTGAATCCAGTTGAATAAAGATTATTCCCAAACAATTCTGGTGATGTTGTTACAGATGTGAAAGAACAACTTGTTTTGCATTACTGCAGACATTTATGAATTATCTGAGTTCTTTAGTTCTTGTAAATATTTTATAATATGGCAATTACAAAAGGACATTCATACAGTGGCATAGGTGTGAAAACATCATTTATGCTAATACTATTTTCTTTGGCAGAAATTTTATGAGTTCTCATTTTAACTTTAAAGAGTAAGAGTCTATATATGATTAATAATATCTCATAACATTTAATTTTCACCTTCATTTAATAACCATTGTCTTAAACGGGAGCTTTTAACTTTTCTTGGTAACGATTGAAGTCCGAGGGAATCAACTTTTTACTTTTTAGAATTTCACAGGAATTCTGATGATGTAACAACAGAGAGGAACAGAGAGAGACAGACAGACAGAGAGAGAGAGAGAGAGAGAGAAAGAAGTGAGAAACTGGAAGTTTTTTCATCTCCCTACTGCCGGCAAATCCTTTGGCCTTGGTAGGTCCCAACTTGCCTTCATAGAAATGTGTTTATTGCAATCATGTGACTGACTGGTTCTGTAAGGAGGTCTTGGGGGCACAGGAAGCTAGTAAAGAAGAACAATATATTTTTAGGCTTATTAGATATCTCTTGTGATGCTTTCAGTAAGAGAAACAAGAAAGTCCAACAGACAGAAAAAATTAGTACCAGACAGTTAAAAGGCCTATTCTGACAAATAGATCTGGAGTTACGAGATTTACAAATAGATTTATTTTCTGAACAATTTGACTTTCTTTTTAAAATCAAAAGGCACATATTGTAACAATCTTTACTTAGATTTGCAAATTCTTGCCTAGGAGTTATCTTATTCATTCAGCAATGTATTACATATTCACATTGGTGTTTTTCAGAGTCCTTCCAGTTTCTCACATCTCTCCACCAGCTGCTTTTCCCTCGCCCCAGTCACAGCTGGTCTATTCATCTGCTTATGTTGATCGAGTTATTGAAAGACATGACCTTAGCTTGCCTTGTGAGACTTATTAGCAGTGCAAATGTGGTTTTGCCTCTGATTTCAGTTTACTCTGTTAAAGTGAAAAATGAAAGAACACTGCTTCACTATGTAATTAAAACTGATTTTATTAAAATAGGAAGATTTTCTTTTTTTTTTCTTCTGTCGAAAAAAGTCTTACCAGCTCTATTATTCTCTTCCTTCATCCTTCAAGCGTAACCACAATTCTAACATATAGCCTTGAATCCATGAGTTTTGCCCTTTACACACTTACATATGCACCTAATATGATATTGTTTCATCTGTCAAATTTTTTGGAAGTGGCATTGTACTGCAGCCAGCTTTTGTTCACATACTGTGTTCCTGGTATCTCTCCATGCCAATACCTCCATATGTATGTGTATATAGGTATTAGTAAATGCTGATAAAGAATTTTTCTAGGATTTGTACCAATTTATCCTCCTACCAGCAATGTATGGGAGTTCTGAGAAATCCATATTATTGAGGCATTTGTTATTACCAGTCATTTTATTTAACTACTCTGGGGAAAGTGTGGTGGTATGCATTGTGATTATAACTTGAATTTCACTGATTTTTTTGCACTTAAAAAATTGAGATAAAATTCACATAACATAAAATTAACCATTTAAAAATATGTCAGTCAGTAGTTCTTAGTATATTCATAAGGTTGTACAATTATCATCAGGATTTAATTCCAGGAAATTTTCATCACCCCAAAAAGAAACACAATACTGTTAGCAGGCACTCCCACCTCCCCCCTCCGGCATACTCTGACAACTATTAATATACTTTCTGTCTCTATGAATTTGCCTATTTTAGACATTTTATGTGAATGTCATTGAACAACGTGTAACCTTTTGTGTCTGGTCTGGCTCTTTCATTTAGCACAATGCTTTTAAGGTTTTCTTTTATACCTGAATAATATTCCATTATATAAATAAATCATATCTTATTTATGTACTCATCAGTTGAAGAACATTTGGTTTATTTCCACTTTTTGGAATATCATGAATAATACTGCCATGAACATTTTTATACAAGTTTTTTTGTGGATATGCTTTGAACCCAATAAGAAATGAAACATAAGAGAATTGAATATAAGGTAATTAAATATATTAATTATATTGAATATGAAATAAATGTTTTGAAATATACATGTTTTCAATACCAAAGAGTTGAATTGCTGGGTCATATGCTAAATCTATATTTAACTTTTGAGAAACTGCTAAACTTTTCCACAGCAGCTGTCCCATTTTACTTTACCACCAGCAATGTTAAGGGTATGAGTTTCTCCACATCTTCACCAACATTTGTTATTTTTCATTTTTTCCATTAAAGTCATTCTAGTGGGTGTGAAGTGGCATCTCAGTGTAGATTTTACTTGCATTTCCTTGATGACTAATGATGTTGAGCATCACCTGATGTGGTGAATGACCATCTGTAGATCTTTCTTGGAGAGCTTTGTTTATTTTTAAATTGGGTTATCTGTTTTTTCTTCTTGAGTTGTAAATGTTCTTCATATATTCTGGATACTTCATTCTATAATATATAATTTGCAACTATAACTTTATTCTAATCTGTGGGGGTTTTTTTATTTTTGTGATAGTATCTTTTTGAGGAACAAACATTTTTAATTTTAATAAAGTCAAATATATCTATTTTTCCATAGTCACTTGTGATTTTAAAGCCACAGCTAAGAAATTACTGATTAATTCAAGGTCATGAAAACTTACACATGTATTTGATTATCAAAGTAGTTGTACCAGTCAGGGTTCTCCAGAAAAATAAAACTAATAATTAGGATGGGTACAGAAAGAAAGAAGAAAGGAAGAAAACAAGGAAGGAAGGAAGGAAGGAAGGAAGGCAGGCAAATAAAGAAAGAAAATAAAGAAAAAGAAGAAAGAAAGAAAGAAAGAAAGAAAGAAAGAAAGAAAGAAAGAAAGAAAGAAAGAAAGAAAGAAAGAAAGAAAGAAAGAAAGAGGAAGGAAGGAAAGAAAGAAGGAAGGAAGACATTTATTTGTCTTAAGGATTGGCTTAAGCAAATATGATGATGGCAAGTTTAGAATCTATAGAGCAGATAGGGTGAAAACTGAGGTAAGAGCTAATGCAAATAGAGTCCAAATCCATTAAGACAGGCCAGCAGATTGGAAACTCAGGCACGATTTCTACATTATGGACTTGAGGTATCTCTACAAGCCTGCAAGAGCCACAGTGTTACTGGGCTTGGGCTCCCCCCTAATGCAGATATGGCTCCATCAGCCGACGCCCATGGAGGAAGCATTTAGACCAGCGCTAGCAAGAGGGGAATTGTTCATCCAAGTGACTGGAACTGAGTTCTGGCAAGCCTCGCTGCTGTGGGCTAAAGTACTCTGGGGTCCTATATAAACTTGAAAAGCAGTCTAGGCCACAGGGACTGCAATTCCTGTGCAAGTCCTGGTTCTGTGCTAGGTTTGAAGCCAGTGGCCTTGAGGGTAACATGGTCCAGTGAGAAACCAGCTGGAGTGGCCAAAGGAGCGCTTTCACCACCCATCAGACAGCGCAGCCCAAAGAAGTGCATCTCACAGCTCCAAGAGACTCCATCCTTCCAGTTGAGGAGAGAAGAGGAAAGAGTGAAGAGGACTATGTCTTTCAACATGAATACCAGCTCAGCCATAGTAGGATAGGGAACTAGGCAAGTCCTGAGGCACTTATTCCAGGTCAAAGCTCCCAGACATTTCTCGA
>NW_012114710.1:22438151-22440482 GCF_000951035.1 Colobus angolensis palliatus
TTATCCACTAGCATCAGTACCCATCCAGGAAAACAAGACCTCACCAAACAAACTACATGAGACACTAGGGACCAATCCATGAGAGACAGAGAAATGTGGCATTTCAGACACAGAATTCAAAATAGCTGTTTTGAGGAAACTCAATGAAGTTCAAGATAAGACAGAGAAGGAATCCAGAATCCTATCAGATAAAGTTCACAAAGAAATTAAATAATTAAAAGAATCAAGCAGAAATTCCAAAGTTGAAAAGCACAAATGACATAATGAATAATGCATCAGAGTCTCTCAATACCAAAATTGATAAAGCAGAAGAAAAAATTAGTGAGCTTGAAGAAAGGCTATTTGAAAATACACAGAGGAGATGAAAGCAAAAAGAATAAGAAAGAATGAAGTATACCTATAAGATCTAGAAAATAGCCTCAAAAGGGCAAAAGTAAGAGTTATTGCCCTTAAAGAGGAGGTAGAGAGAGATAGGGGTAGAAAACTTATTCAAAGGAATAAGAAACCGAGAACTTCCCAAAACCTAGAGAAAGATACAAATATTCAAGCACAAGAAGGTTATAGAACATCGACTAAATTTAGCCCAAATAAGACAACCTCAAGGCATTTAATAATCAAACTCCCAAAGGTCAAAAATAAAGGATCCTAAAAGCAGCAAGAAAAAAGAAAAAAATAACATACAACAGAGCTCAAATATATCTGGCAGCAGACTTTTCAGAGGAAATCTTACAGACCAGGAGAGTGTGGCACCAAGTATTTAAAGTGCTGAAGTGGCCAGATGCAATGGCTCATGCCTAATCCTAGCACCTTGGGAGGCTGAGGAGGGTGGATCATTTGAGATCAGGAGTTCAAAATCAGTCTGGCCAACATGGCAAAATCCATTTCTACTAAAAATAGAAAAAAAACAAGCCGTGCCTGGTGGTGGGCACCTGTAATCCCAGCTGCTTGGGAAGCTGATGCAGGAGAATTGATTGAACCTGGGAAGTGGAGGTTGCAGTGAGCTGAGATCACACCACTGCACTCCAGCCTGGGTGATGGGGTGAGACTCCATCTCACAAAAATAAAATATAAATAAATAAAATACTGTGGGAAAATTTGTTTTATCATAACCTGGTATATCTGGTGAAAATATCCTTCAAACAGGAAGTCGGAATAAGGACTTTCCTCAACCAACAAAAGCTGAGAGATTTCATCAACACCAGACCTGTCCTACAAGAAACGATAGGAATTCTTCAATGTGAAAGAGAAAGACATTAATGAGCAATATGAAATCATCCGAAGGTACAAAACTCTCTGGTAATAGTAAGTACACAGAAAAGCACAGAACATTACAACACTGTGATTGTGGTGCACAAACTACTCATATCTTAAGTAGAAAGACTAAAAATGAGCCAATCAAAAATAATCCTACAAGTTTTTAAGACATAGTACAATAAAATGTAAATAGAAACAACAAAAAGCTTAAAAGTGAGGGGACTAAGTTAAAATGTAGAGTTTTTATTAATTTTCTCTACTTATTTGTTGGTTTGTTTTTGCAGTCAGTGTTACATTGTCATTAGTTTAAAATAAGATAGTATCTGCAAGCTTCAGGGTAACCTCAAATAAAAAGCATACAACAAACACACAAAAAATAAAAAGCAAGAAATTAAAACATACCAACAGAGAAAATCACCTTCGCTAAAAGGAAGACAGGAAGAAAGGAAAAAGGGAAGAGACGACTTCCAAACAACCAGGAAACAAATAACAACATGGCAGCAGTAAGTTTTTACTCATCAATAGTAGCATTGAATGTAAATGGACTTAACTCTCCAATCAAAACTCATGAACTAGCTGAATGAATAAAAATAATGACCCAATGATCTGTTGCCTTCAAGAAACATACTTGACCCATAAAGACACACACAGAATGAAAATAAAAAGATGGAAAAAGACATTTCATGCAAACAAAAACCAAAAAAGAACAGGAGTAGCTATACTCGTATCAAACAAAATAGATTTCAAGACAAAAACTATGAAAAGAGACAAATAAGATCATTATATAATGATAAAGTAGTCAATTCAACAAAAGAATATAACAACTGCAAATATATATACACCCAACACTGGAGCACCCAGATGTTTAAAGCAAATATCATTAGAGCTAAATAAGAAATAGACCCTAATACAATAATAGCTGGAGACTTCAACACCCCACTTCAGCATTCGACAGATCATCCAGACAAAAAACCAACAAAATTTAGACTTAACCTGCAGTATAGAACAAATGGACCTAATAGATAATTGCAGAAAACTTCATCCAATGGCTACAGAATACATATTTTTCTCCTCAGC
>NW_012114710.1:22442682-22444024 GCF_000951035.1 Colobus angolensis palliatus
ATCTACTTGACAAGGGATTAATAATGAGAATATATAAGCAGCTCAGACAACTCCATAGGGAAAAAATCAAATAATCTCATTAAACTGAGCAAACGATCTGAATAGACATTTCTCAGAAGAAAACATGCAAATGACAAACAGGCATATGAAAAGGTGCTCCACATCACTGATCATGAGAGAAATTCAAATCAAACAGACAATGAGATATCATCTCACCCCAGTTAAAATGGGTTTTTATCAAAAAGACAGGCAATAACAAATACTGGTGAGGATATGGGGAAAAGGAACCCTTCGCACAGTGTTGGTGGGAATGTCAATTAGTACAAACACTATGGAGAATAGTTTGGAAGCTCCTCAAAAAACTAAAAATCAAGGTATTATAAAGTTCAGCAATCTCACTGCTGGGTATACACCCCAAAGAAAGGAAACCAGTATGTTGAAGATATATCTGCATTCCCATGTTTATTGCAGCACTATTCATAATAACCAAGATTTGGAAGCAACCTAAGTGTCCATCAAGAGACAAATATATAAAGAAAATGTAGTACATATACACGATGGAGTACTATTCAACCATAAAAAAGATTGAGATCCTGTCGTTTGGAACAGCATCAAGGGAACTGGAGGTCACGATGCTAAATGAAATATACCAGGCAAAGAGAGACAAACTTTGCATGTTCTCACTTATTAGCGGGAGCTAAAAATTAAAGCAACTGAACTCATGAAGATATAGAGTAGAAGGATAGTTTCCAGAGGCTGGGAAGCATACTGGAGGGGTGGGCATGGAGGGATGGGAGCAAGTGGGGATAGCTAATGGGTACAAAAAATAGAAAGAATGGATGAAATATTCTATTTGATAAAACAACAGGGTGACTATAGTCAATAAGTTAATTGTACATTTTAAGATAACTAAAAGAGTTTAACTTGGATTATTTGTAACCCAAATAATAACGGCTTGAAACTAACACAGGAAGAGAAAACCAAACAACACATGTTCTCACTGATAAGTGAACAGTGAGAACACATGGACACTAGGAGGGGACTAACACACATGGGGGCCTGTGGTGGTGGTGGTGGGAGAGAGAGAGAGCATCAGGATAAATAACTAATGCATGCAGGACTTAATACCTAGGTGATGGGTTGATGGGTGCAGCAATCCACCACAACACACATTTACCTATGTGACAAACCTGAACATCCTGCACATGTATCCCAGAACCTTAAATTAAATTTAAAAAAGAATAACTACTTGGGGTGATGGATATCCCATTTATCCTGGTGTGAATATTATGCATTCTATGCCTGTATCTAAATATCTCATGCACTTCATAAATATATACAC
>NW_012114710.1:22445779-22449309 GCF_000951035.1 Colobus angolensis palliatus
ATGGATCAACAGAACAGAACACACAGTCTAGAATTGACACATATAAAGTCAATAGACCTTTGACAAAAGAGCAAAAGCAATTCATGGAGAAAGGATATCTTTCTAAATGTGATGTGGAGCAGTTAGATGTTTACATGCAGAAAGAAAAAAAGGGACTCCAGCCACAGACCTTGCCTTTCATAAAATTAATTCAAAATGGATCAATATTAAAATGTAAAATGCAAAACTTTAAAATTTCCAGAAGAAAACACAGAAAGACGTGTGTGACCTTGGGTTTGAGAAGAGATTTTAGATACAATACCAAAATCGTGATTCATGAAAAATACGAAGTTAAATTATTTTAAAATTAAAATTTTCTGTTTTGCAAAAGAAACTGTAATGCAAATGAAAAGACAAGCCACAGGCTGAAAGACAGCATTTTCAAAACACATATCTGATAAAGGACCTGATCTAAGTAACACCAAGAACACTTTAAGCAATAACAAAACAAAAGTCTAAACGAGCAAAACATTTGGATAGACACCTCACCAAAGAATATATACAGATGGTAAATAAGCATATGGAAAGATGCTCAACTTCATTTGTCCCTAGAAAATTGCAAATTTGAACTACCAGATACCACTAGACACCTGTTAGAATGGTTAAAATCCAAAACACTGACAATACCAAAATCTGTCAAGGATGTGGAGCAACCAGAACCCTCATTCATTACTGATAGGAAAATAAAATGGTACAACTGCTTTGGAAGACAATTAATCAGTTTCTTACAACTGTGAGCCAGAAACTGTGTTCCTACGTATTCACCCAGTTGATCTGAAAACTTTTGCCCACCAAAAAACCTGCATGTGAATATTTATAGCACCATTATTCATAATCACCAAACACTGGAAGCAACTAAGATCTCCTTCAATAGATAAATGGATAAACATAATGTAGCAGTCTACATAATGGAACAGTATTCAGTGATATAAAAAATGAATTTTCAAGTATGAAAAGGCATTTGAGGAACCTTAAATGCTTATTACTAGGTTAGAAAAAAAAGCAATCTGAAAGGCTACACACTGTATGAGTCCACTTATATAATATTCTGCAAAGGGCAAACAAAGAGACAGTAAAAAGATTAATGGTTGCTAGGGTTTGGGGGAAAGAGGCAAGGGTTAAATAAGTGAAACAAAAAGGATATTTTTAGGGTGGTGAGACTTTTCTGTATAAAACTCTAATGGTGGGTATAAGACATTATGCCTTGTCAAACTGCATAGAACTTTTCAAGCACATAGAATGTACTTTAATGTATTCAAATTTAAGAAAATAATTTATGAGATCAGTGGATCCCAGAAAGGAATGCAGATTATGACAAGACACTTTAACTGTATTACAGATGTATGAAACAATCTCACTGAAGGGATGAGGGGAAAAATGACAATCCAAGTTCCTTTGAAAATGAGTGGCATCTGTAAGACTAAAGGCAGAAAGAACTGCACATAAGCGCTCTGTGTAAAGCACATAAATACTCTAGTTCCTAAAACTGCTGTCCATGGAGATATAGGTCAACAATTCTGATACTGCTATGAGCGTACACTGAAAATGAGCGATCAAGTCAATAGTGGCAGGTTGTGGGAACCAGATTTCTCACTGTTGAAGTGGGAAGTTACAGATAAGAAAGGGGAGAAGGCTAGATGATCTATGTGGTAATGGATTAGAGTTGGAGATCTCAGTATGAACTATGTTATATTAATATAGACATAGTTGTATATGAGTGTTTGTAGATATGCATATATAAACAAGTTAATATTTAAACCCAGATATTTTCTTTTTTCTGTTAGTTGTAAAGGCCTAGAATCAGTAGCAATGAACACACTCAGTACCCCTAACACCCATATCTTAGTTTTTAGTACTATTCTTCAGTTTAAAAAAAAAAAAAAAAAAAAAAAAACAGGACACCTTAGAGAAATGGATGATGGTACAACTGGAGTGAAAAATACATAAGCTGAACTGGAGCATCTTGTAAAGCCACAAAGAAAGAAACGTTTTAAAAAATTCCATGTTGATGGAAATATAATGAAGGGTACAAGAGCCAAGTGAAAAATTCCAAAGGCAAGACTAGAACAATTTGAACAGAATAAATAAAATAGTATTGAATTATAACCCAAAGCATAAAGTAAATATCCCTGAGTTCATTCTTATATAAATAAGTGATTTAATAAATTAATAAATGGGAGAGAAGTGACAAATACCCTATATAGAAGAAATCCAAATATACTTACCACTTTTATTCAGCATGGTCATAACTATAGCAATAAAAAAGAAAAATAAATAATAACCATAAATATCAGAAAAAAGAGGAGTAAAACTATGCAAAGAGAAATAATTATTTACATACAAAATTATTTACATACAAAAATCCTATAAGATCTACCTAACTAGAATGAATAAGTAAATTCAGAAAAAATGTAGGATACAAGATTAATGTACAGAAGTCAAATTTTGTCATGATAACAGCACAAAATGAGGGAGATAAATTTTAGAAAATAATTCAATTTAGAATAGCATGATAAGGCACAAAATTCCTAGGAAAAAATATTTTAACAAAATAGATGGAAGATTTACATGCTCAAAATTATAAAACATTACTGACAGGAATTAAAGAGAACAAATAAATGAAGGCATATTAAAAGATTGAAAATATTAGTATTATTAAAATGTCAATCCACATGCACAGTGTATATATAGATTTGGGTATAATCCCAGTAATGTACCTAGAGACTGTTTTGTAAAAATAGAGAAACTTATTTTGAAATTCATATAAAACTGCAAAAGATCTAGAATGTCCAAAGCAACCTTATGATAGAAGAACAAATTTGTAAGACGTATTACTTGACTTCAACACATATGAAACTACAAACACAAAGACAGTTATTCGATAAAATAGAAAAGAGGACTCAGAAATTGACTCACACTTACAAAGTCATTTGATTATAGACAAAGATGCCAAAACATTCAATGGGGAAAGAAAGTCTGTTAACAAATGGTACTGTACCAACTGAACGTACATTTAAAAAAAAAGACATCAACCTCTACCTCATTTTATACACAAAATTTAATTCAAATTAGCTCATTGACCTAAATGTAAAGACTAAAATCTTAAAGCTTTAGAGGTCATCATCAAACAATATCTTCATGACTTGGCAGTGAGTGCACAGGTGTCCTAGAGTGGTCCCAGATAGCAATGAAAATAAGGAAAGGTATTATTTAAAATTGATTTTATCAAAGTTTTAAAAATTTCGTTCATCAGAAGCTATTGTTTAGCGGGGCATGGTGGTGTGTGCCTGTAGTCCCAGCTACTTGACAGACTGACAGGAGAATTGCCTGAGCAGGGAGGTCGAGGCCACAGTGAGCTATGATTGTGCCACTGCACTCCAGCCTGGGCAACAAGAGCAAGATCCATCTGAAACAAACAAACAAACAAACAAAAAGGAAGGAAGGAAGGAAGGAAGGAAGGAAGGAAGGAAGGAAGGAAGGAAGGAAGGAAG
>NW_012114710.1:22449369-22456782 GCF_000951035.1 Colobus angolensis palliatus
AAAGAAAGAAAGAAAGAAAGAAAGAAAGAAAGAAAGAAAGAAAGAAAGAAAGAAAGAAAGAAAGAAAGAAAGAAAGAAAGAAAGAAAGAGAGAGAGACAGGGAGGGAGAAAGAGGGAGGGAGGGAAGGAAGGAAGGGAAAGAGAAAAAAAATTTTAAAGCAATTGTTATTAAGAAAATTAACAGGTAAGCCATGTTTAGGGAGAAAATATCTATAAAACAGATACATGACAAAGAACAGTATATTTTTAAAAATAGTATATTTTATAAACATATTTTATATAGTCTACATTTATATAGTATGTGTCATATAAAATAGAATGCATTTTTAAAATATTCACTACTTAACAACAGACAAATATCCCAATTAAAAATGTATAAAGATTAGACCACACTTCACAAAAGGAGATATATGAATAGCCAACCAATACATAAGTGATCAATATTATTAGTCGTCCAGGAAATGACAAAATTAAACAAATATTAAACTCTAGCCAATGATAAGAATGCAGAAGCATTTAGGGAAGAGTGTACTTACGTCTACATTAATAAAATGGTAAAAACGAGATAGATTCATGATAGAAAGAATGATGGATTTGTGACACAGCAGCTATAGTAAAATATTACTGGTTAAAACCAAGTTACAAGTAAATATTCACATAAAATTCTTACAATCAATATTGGAGTTTTTCATAAGATGTTGGAAGAAGTTGATGTTGAATATTAGCAAAATATATCTTCAATTAGGAATAAATTATTCTCAGAATGTATCAAATTTTTGAGAAATGTGCAGCAAAAAAAATAAAAGAATTGTGGTTAGTCTTCTGGCAGAGACTCCAAGTTACTGCTGCATACACCTCTCAAACTGTGGAAGATGGTCACTAGAGAATACTAGCACATGTAAAAAAACACATTTAGTGTTTTTTAAAAATGGTTGCTCTCAAAATTTTGATCTTCTCCATTGTTGAAATTTCAGTCCTTATGTATATCTTCCCACAAAAATAAAAATCTATGCATCAATATTGGCAAATCTGCCTACATTATTATTAACTTCAATATATGAATACCTAATTAACACATTTCAGCTCAATCTTGACTTAGAAGATCCTTGGCTGATAGTTTTAGTTTTCATAATCCTATCATTTGGCCTTAGTCCTTCATGACAAATGATATTTAACTCCTGTAGATTGTAGGAATAGATGTTCCCAGATATATTTCCTAAATGGGATATTTAGTTATTTTAGTAGGCTTAGTTTTCATGATAATAGGAAGAAATCTTATTTTGCTCAAAAGAGCACCTGCCTTTATCTCCAAAGTGCGCAGGACTGTTTAATGTGAATTGATCTCTGTGAGAATAACTGAAAACATTTCGGATACAGCTGAAATCCAACAGATGGCAGTGAAATACAGAAAATTCGCTGATTCCTGAATCTTTATGTGATTGCTTTCAGTGGTAAGCTGCCAGTCTATTGCCAATTAGAAGCTCCCATAAAATTGTAGAATCTCTTTAGGATCATACTATATTTTTTAAACCCTGTGAGGTCTTGGATAAAAAGTATTTCCAAACCTACTGTGTCCGTGAGGATGCTGTGGCTTTGTGGGATTAAAGAACCTACTTGAGGTTATATAAGTACGTTTGTGGTACATTCAAGTGTAGAATCAACATAATTCAGTGGTACTTGTATAAATTCTAAATCCATCTCACAGTTGGATGATGTATTTTGGAATATCAAAGCTGTATTTTAATAATAGTAACAATCCATGGAGTGGAAATGAGGTCCAAGATGAGTCTGGAGATGGGCAGAGGTTAAGCTATGAAGGGCCATCGTGGATTAGCAATTGAAGGATTAGCAATATGAAGGATTAGCAATTTCCTTGTAAATGCAACACATAATTTAATGAAGTTTAACTCTGGCTTTTTACAGCTATTATCTTTGAGCAGTTTTATAAAACAAAAACACACCAATAGCCCATCTCCCTGCAAACTCTCAGAGATGCTGGTTTAATTTTTCTCAGAACGTGTCTGTAAAATGACATTTAAAAATGCTTCCCAAAATGATTCTAATATGGATCCAGGGCTGAGAACTCCTGTCACAGAAATAAGGATCATGGGCTCTGGTATCAGAGAGACTTGAGATTTGATTTGTACTCCATCCACTTCCTAGCTCAGTAAACTATTATATACTATTTAATTTCTTTAAGCCTCAGTTTTTGCATATGTAAAACAAGTGATAATAGTATTATCTACTTCATAGGATTAGTTTCAGGATTACTTATAAATCACTGGATTTAAAAAATAATTCTATAAATTCAATACGTATATGACTGCTTTTGAACATGTGCTTTGATTCTTCATGGAATTCTATTTTATTGTTGTGGTGTTATTTTATTGTCATATTAATTCATGAATTTCCTAGCTGACAATTGTATATTCATCCAAAGACAGTCATGATTGCATGAATACTGGTTAGTATAATCAAATTGGAAAAAATACTATTAAATTACATGGTATTTTTCTCAATAAAGTCATCATAAAATTATTGTTTACATCATAGGTTTAAGGATTGCCATGTAGAAAGAGAATTTATCTTTATATCAGTTAACTATGGTTGTCTAATAAATTACCTCAAAATTCAGTGGCTCAAAACAACAATTTTTTAGCTCTCAATTCTGTGGATCAATTTAGGTTAGTCTCAGATGGGACATTTCTGGTTTCGGGTGATTGCCACTGCAATTCCTCACATGGTGACAGTCAGCAACTGGGCCAACTATGAGTTGATGATCTAGGATGGGCAGAACTGGGATGACTCTTCTCTGGTCCAGGTGGTCTCTCATCTTCCAGCATACTAGTTCATGTTTCTTCTCATGGCATGGCATGGGTTCCAAGAGAGCCAACCAAAGCACGAAAAGCCTTTTGAAGCCAAAGCTCATAGTCTGTACGCCATCACATCTGGTCCTTTCCATATGTCAAACTCAGTCACAAAATCAGCTCAGATTTAAAGGGGAGGGAAATGGTCCCCACTCCTTGATAGGGAGAGATGCAAGAGATATAGACACAGGAAAGTGTAATGATCAGATGTATTTTTGCAGTCATACCATAGTCTTCTTTGGGATTTCTCCAGAAATAAAAACTCTAGTAAATTGTTGGGATTTACACAGAGACAAAAATCACCAAATCTATAAGAAGAACTTTAAAACTGTTGAAATAATGAGCTCCCTGTCACTGCAAGCAACCAAGCATAGGCCAGATGCCATTTTACACATATAATGTAGAAATGACTGATGCATTGCTTGGAAGTTTGATAAAGACTATTGACACAATGTTTGAATTCTAAAGTTTCACTCTGAGCTATTTTAATGTGGAATTTCAAGGGTGAGTAAAAAAAAAATAAATTACAAGTAGATAAGCAATAAAGGGCTTAAATATAAAAAATAGATCTTAAAAACTTTTAGGCAAAATATAGGAGAATGTGTTTATGACAAAAATACCAACAGATGCTCAGCCTTATGATAATAAAAGATGTAGAATAATCAAGAGACTGTAAATTAAATGATAATGAAATACTATTATACATAGAAGATTGAAAAATTAATTAAAAATCTGTCAATATTACGTGTGGATGAGAAGAGAACTTATTAAATGTGGACCAATGGCAACTCATGCACCACTTTGGGGAGTACAAATTGAACTACCACTTCAGAAGCAATTTGGCATTATCAGGTAAAACAAAGGAATATACACCCTGTAACTAGCAATTTGACTCTTAGTTTAAGAGGAAATATTTCACATGAACACAAGGAAGGATGTAAGAAAATACTCAGAGCAGCGCTATTATTCATAACCATAATAAAAAAGAAATAAGCCAAACGTCCATCATGGGAATGCATAAACAGGTGACAATATATTCCCAGCATGGTATGTAAAGCAACTGTGACATGGAAGGGATCATAGCTAAAGGCATCAACATGGATGAATCTTAAAAGCATAATGTTGAGTAATAAAAATGCTCATAATGTTCAGCAGAAGAATTCATACTAAAGCATTTTCTTTACTTGAAGTAAAAAATTGGCAATGCGAAGTAGTTTATTGCTAAGAGATATATACACATGGTACATATAAGCAAATGAATTATGAACAATTCAGGATAGAGGTGACCTCTGAATAATATTCCATTTCTTAAGTTATTTCTTAAGGGTGGGGATAATAGGTGTTAGCATTTTTACTAATTAGACTATGCATGCATAAACAGGTGTATGTATATGTACAAAATGCACATAATATATACATTCATTTGTATGTGTATTTCATTTTGCTTCCTGGCCTCTTGGCTAAGATCAAGCGTGACATTTCACAATAAAGAAGGCTGAAAGTCATCCTTATGTTAAGTTTAAGGAATAATTTGGGTTTTTTTCCCCCACTGCAAGGAAGAAATTAACTGCCTTCTTGGCCTCACTGGTGTACCTTTTCATCAGATTATATAGAAAACTTTAATAATCTTCAGTTTTCAGAGACATAACTAAAGGTTATAACAATTCTTTAATGGCACTATTTTTTTTCCAAGAGATATTCAGAAACTATTCCAGATCCTAGTCCCCTCATATACTGGGGTGTTAAGACAGAAATTCGCTTTAAGGGAGTTCATTCTGGGACAAATGCCTGGGATGATATGAAGATTTCTCAGTCCTCTGCACCCTGGGGATGTGTGTTCCCTCTTGTTTAAGGTGTAATTACCCTCACAGTGTCTTTTTGGAAGGTGAATTTTAAGTCACAGCTTTGCCCAATCACTGTGGGAAGAAGACAGTTTCTTTCTTCAAATCTTTTCATTTTCCATGTCACATTCTTTTCTCATTCACTCATGGCCCCACTCTTGGACCTCCTAGCTCCAGCCCCAGTCCCAAACTTCTCCCCACTGCAACCATACTGCTTAGTCAAAGAGTAACAGTCTCCCTCTGTGCACTCGCTTATGGTTGATTCTACAACAATCCTTTGGTGAGTGAAATATCAAGCCTCTGTGTTTGGCAGCTCTGGCCGCCTGCAAATGAGAACGACTATCTGGTTGAAGGCAGAGCACCACTCTGATGTAAATCAGAGCTGATTAAATATGTGGGTCTCCTTTCTACTGCTGAAAGGAGTCTGGAAACAGCGTGCTATTTCTAGACCAAATATGTTTAGAGGGTAGTTGTGGCAACAAAGATTTGATCCCAGATAACCTGTGAGAGCATCAGTTATAACTTCTCGGCATGATCCATATTAATTTGGATCATTATGTCCTACTAAATTTGCACCTTCGTTCCTAGTGTTTATTTTAGTTTTGATTTGGAATAGTATCCAGGCCTAAGCCCCACCTCGTAAGTAGATACACAGACCTCTCCCTCTGCTCCTCTTCCCTCTTTCCCCCGGGACTATTTCTAGTATTCTTCTCAGGAAGAGGTGCCAGAGCATCTGAACATGGGTGATCAATGAATCTTCCTGATACCACACCCTCTTCTCTCAAATCAATAGCCCCAAGTAACAACGTTAGCTTCTGTTGAACTGAAGTCCAAATGTGTCTCTTGGCCTTATCGATTTAGACAGCTGTCTCCTTCCTGGAATGAATAGCTTTCTTCCTTGCTGGTCACCTGTGATCCACGTATTCTGTCCCCTCAGATTTTGTCCACTTGCTCCCTGATAAGCACTCCCACCAAGCCTCATGGTAGTAGCCATGTGGCTTATAAAATTGAGCATCTACCAGTTCTCTTTGACAGCGGCTTCATGATCCACTTCTTAATTTACTGACACCTGAGAAGTTTTACCCTGAAAGATTAAATAATTCCATCTTCAACCTCCACTAATTATTATAGGAATCAGATTCAAAAAATATTTCCCTAAAGAAATGATTCTGGCATTTCAAATATTTTTGTTCTCTCTTTTCTGTCCCTTTGATATTATGCACTCTCAATTTTTCCTTTTATAAGGCCATCTGCCTGTGTGAGTGTATACACATGAGTGTGTGTTACATTTAACTATATGAATTGTGCCTTTAAAGTAGACATAATATTGTCTATTTGTAGGTGATGACAAAGAAAATTAATTTTAAAATTGATAGTTATAAAGAAATAAATATTAAAATTAAACTCATAAGCATACACAATTCTATTGAATATAATACCCTGCATACAGTAGGTACACTATAGACGTTGCTATTTTAAGATAAAACTATTTTTGGATGATATTGCTTTGAATATAGAGCTTCTTTGAATCATAGCTACATCACTTTACCTGCTGACATCTTCTACATGAATGATTTTGCTAGTTGCCCAAACTTAAAGTTAGATTTATTAGTATTAAACAAGAAACATTTCTAGCAAAGTTCCAAACAGAATGAAACATATTAACAATGGGTAGCACTTGGTTTTCTCTGTAGTCTCTACTTCTAAAAAGGGCTTCCTAATGAAAATACGGGGAAACTAATCAAGTCTCTTTGAAGCTGCTGGCCTTGACTGGAGAGGAAGAGAGGAGGGAGTGTAAAAAGAACGTGGGAGAGAAGGAATAGGAGGAAGGAAATTAAAAACAAGGAAGAGACGAATCTTAGAAAATGGCTAGGAGAGAGATTTATGGAAAGGATGCTAAAAACAATAGAAGAAAAAAGAAAATAGTAGTTACTGAAATAAAAACAATAAAACATGAAAAAAAAACACATTTTTTCATTACCTCAGCTAACAGAAACGTTAATACACAAATGCAAAGACACTGTGAGACTTGATCTAGCCATTGTGAGGAGCATATCATTATTATGGGGTGGGAGGCAGGGGTATTGTTCTAATAACTTTCCTACCATTTGCACCCATTTTAGCTCCATTTGGTAAATTAAAGAAGTTATCAGAAGCCAGTGGAAAGAAGGTTCAGAAAATAAGAGGGCAAAAACACATGCTTTCATTAATTCAACTAACGAAGGTTAGTTGCATTGAAACTAAGTTGAACCCACCCACTAAGTGCCATAAACTTTCCCAGGCACTTGGTATATATCAGCGAACAAAACCAACAGAAGTCTGTGTCCTTATGGAGTGTTTGGTAGAGGGAAACACATGCAATAACACACATTGCATCTCATTTTCACTATTTGTTTGTCTGGAAGAGCCCGTTGTGCCTCAAGAAGGCAAACATTGGTGTGCTGTTGTTAAACAGCATTACATGATCATCAAATTGCTCTAGCTTTTAACTATTTACTGCATCAAGCACTACTATGTGTCAGGAACTGGTAGAGCCACAAAGGAGGCATTGCAATAGCTTTCTGCCAGGTCTGCTTCAGGCCCCTCTTACTGTTCATTCCCCCACAGAGCTCTCAGAATGTTTACAAAATACACAAACAGGCAAAATGAAATGAAGGGAGGGAGAGAGGGAGGAAGGGAGGGAGAGAGGGAGGAAGGGAGGGAGA
>NW_012114710.1:22456832-22471657 GCF_000951035.1 Colobus angolensis palliatus
GGAAGGAAGGAAGGAAGGAAGGAAGGAAGGAAGGAAAGAAGGAAGGAAGGAAGTTAAGAAAACAAATCTTATTACATGTTTCCCCAGCTTAGACCCCTCAGAGGGTTTCCCTTTACTCTTTTAATTTATTTTTCATTTATATTATTTAAATAAATACAAAAGAAAATGATGGATATCACTTATGGCATTAGGTTTTCTTTCTTTTCTTTCTTTCTTTTCTCTCTTTCTTTCTTTCTTTCTTTCTTTCTTTCTTTCTTTCTTTCTTTCTTTCTTTCTTTCTTTCTTTCTTTCTTTCTTCCCTTTTTTTGAGCAGGGTCTTGCTCTGTCACCCAGGCACCCAGGTAGAAGTGCTACAGTGACGCAATCCCAGCTCACTACAGCCTTGACCTCCTGGGCTGAAGCAATCCTCCTGCCTCAGCCTCCCAAAGTGCTGAGATTACAGGCATGAGCCACCACACCTGGCCCCATTCACTCTTACAATAAAATGTAAACTCCTTATCTTGCCTTAAAGCCCCCTGCATAATCTGATCCCTGTTAACCTCACACTTCATAGGAGCTTAGCCGCCTCCTCATGGAGGTGCTCCAGCCAGAAGCTCTTTTTCTGTTTGTTTCCATTTCTTTACCACCAAGTGTGTTCCTGTAGAAGGCCTGGCAGGACAGGACTTGTTTCCCACCTAGAACCCTCTGCTTCAGGGTCTGCCTGGAGCTGGTTGATTCCTCCCATTTATATTTCAGCTCCAATATTACCACCTTACCATTTATAACATGTGACCCTTTGCCACGCCACCTCATTTTCATTCTCTGTGAAGCACTTGCCAAAACCTGGCATATTTCTTTCTTATTACTTTATCTGCTTAATTATAAATCCTCACTAGTATCTAAACTCCATGAGAACACAGATGTTGCTCATGTACCTCAAGGATCTTGGTACAATATGAGGAATACACATAAACAATGTTGCTGAAAGCAAAACATACCATTTGAGAGGTACAGATAAAGTGCTGTGGGGTATAGAAAATCATAAGATCAAGCCAGGCACAGTGGCTCATGCCTGTAATTCCAGCACTTTGGGAGGCCAAGGTGGGTGGATCACCAGAGGTCAGGAGTTCGAGACCAGCCTGGCCAACATGGCGAAACCCCGACTCTACTAACAAATACAAAACTTCGCCAGGTATGGTGGTGGGCACCTGTAATCCCAGTTACTCGAGAGAATGAATTAGGAGAATTGCTTGAACGGAGGTGAGAGGTTGTGGTGAGGAGAATCGGGAGGCGGAGTTTGCAGTGAGCCGAGATTGGCCACTGCACTCCAGTCTGGGTGGCAGAGCAAGGCTCTTTCTAAAAAAAAAAAAAAAAAAGAAAAAAAGAAAAGAAAAAGAAAGAATCGCTTGAACCTGGGAGTTGAAGGTTGCAGTGAGCCGAGATCACACCATTACACTCTAGTCAAAAAAAAAAAAAAAAAAAAAATTATAAAAACAAAAATGATCTACATGGAGACTATCAGAAAAGATTTCCTGAAATTAGTTTTCAGTTAGATTTAAAGGAACAGTAGAATCTGAATAGAGGGAACTGGGAGAAATAGATTTTTCTGCGGTGGGGGCATAGGTAAGAAAACGGAAAAATCTCAAAGCTTGGCAAGACTCATAGTACTGCTCCATGTCACAGAGCACAAGGCTCATGAGAGATTGCAGTGAGAGGTCCTGCCATGCAGACTCCACAACTGCTCTGAGAGTGCCCCCTCATAAAGAGAGGCGTGGACTCTCCTTCACATCCTTCAAAACAAGTGGCATGGGCCAGGCACCCGTTGGAAGCTTCTCTAGGGCAGCAGTATGTCTCATAATCTAGAAAACAAAATATGCTAAAGTGAACCCACTAAGTGAGGTGGCTACTTATTGCTCCCAGTTTGTGTTTACAATATAGATTGTGAAGAGAATGCCAATGGAAATTTTAAAAAATAAATAAACCTAGGTAATAGAAGGGGGATGAAGAAACAAAGAGCTTGAGCTACTAAGTGGCAAATCAGTTTACTTATTGTTTTAAGAAATAATCATGAAGCACCTACTATGTGCCAGAAGGTATCCTCTAGCAGTGAACAAGGCAGATAAAGTCTTTGCTATAGTGTTTCTATTTTGGAGCTTGGAAACAGGAAATACACATATAAACAAGTACATACATAGTACATGCTAGAGCAGTGAGTGCCATCTCAACTTTTCTGTCCCAGGAGCAGGACTTTTTCCTCATAGAGCCAACACCTGTGTGTGCACCACAAATTGAAATAATCAGAAACTCTGTGGACCTCTTCCTTAGACAAAGCTGGGAGACATGTTTTCTAAATTTTTATAACTTTTCAAAATTTATCTCAAAATCTAATAAGAATCATTGTAATGTCTGAGATAATCTTACTGTTATACCTATTTGTAACTCAGGACTAGGTATCAAAGTTTATATCTAATTTCTCTTTAATATCCCCCTCTGCTAGCATCATAGGCATCAGACATAGCCTCAGGGAGTTTAAGAGCATTTGTATAACAGTGGTTCGAGTTTCAGGCTAAGAACAGGAAAAGTGCCTGGCATGCTATCTTATAATATTTCTTTACTTCTACGTGTGTGTTTGGACCAGAGAGACTTTTGTTCCAAACCATAGCCTTTCCAGCATTTATATGTCTGCTATGTTGAGCCTGGAGGTAGTATTCATGGGAAATAAGATTTTATTAGGAAGCTTATAAAGAACTTCCCTTATGTAGGACAAAAGTTGGAGCATGAACAATTAGACTTGGAGTAAAATTTGATTTCGTATTCAAATAAAAAATATCCTATCTGAAGAAGATTCTGGAAAAGTCTCAAGAGCTCTTGAAATGAAAGGAGAATGGTGGAAATGGATAAATGTATTTCCCTCCGTGAAAAAATTATTTCTGTATTTTCAGCCCTGATTTTTCCAGTGATCTATAGGGTTTTTGTTGGGCAATGTGCTTTACAGTGTAATAAGAAAATGAAATGTTCCAGTTCTGTCATTTTCTTGATGATTCTACCTCGTTTTCAGCTCCATTTGCTTTGTGATTATAAAGATGAATTTTCCATAATTACCCATACTGAGAAATACGACAATGTGTAAGTTCTCAATTCATGCACATGTTCATTCTGAGAAATCCTGGAAAGAATAGAATATACTAAGAAAAAAATGAAAACGTAAACATATTTCTCTTTCTCTACAATCCTTAGACTTTTATGAGCTTTTAAAAATATTTTCTTGCTTACCTGCTTCTTCCTTCCTTCCCTTGCCTTCGTCCCTCCCTTCCTCTCTCCTTCCTTCCTTCCTTTCTATCTTTCTTTCTTTCTTTCTTTCTTTCTTTCTTTCTTTCTTTCTTTCTTTCTTTCTTTCTTTCTTTCTTTCTTTTTCTTCTCTCTTTTTTTTCTTTCTCTTTCTTTCTCTGTCTTTCTCTCTTTCTTCTTCAGAAATATACTATTCAAACTATGTTTCATAATGTTACTAGCTATAAACTTTAATAAAGTTGGACATAAAGACATAGTTTTTGCAAATATTTTTACTATAGGTCAGAGCTACAGAACAGAACAAACACACAGTATCTCACAGTTTCCCCCTTACTCTTAATAATTCAATAGAAAAAAAATTAAAGGAAAATAATGACCGGATTATTAAGGCTTCAGAAGAAGATATTCCTTCAAAAAGAGCAGTGTGGTGACAAGCACTTAGTATTCTGTGGACATAACTTAATGTCTTTTGTTTTCTTCATAAAGTTCAAGTCAACTCAATAGCTTCCATATCACTGTAAAGAACTACACTAACCAAGAAACCACAAACTAATTTTTGAAGGTGACTTTCCAGCTCTAAGAGCTGCCAGACCTCATAATTATTACTCCTACAAAATTTTGCTGAACAAGGCCACACTTGTTCATGTTTTCTTCTGCAAAGGATTGTTCTCAAAGAACAGACATAAGCTTTGGGTAGTGATAAAAATCCAAAGATGTTTTCAAAAGATTATACATGCAAAACCAATGGGATTTGCTCATGACCATCACTGAATACTGCTACATAAGCAGTGATAATAAAAAGAAATAGTAAATAAAAAGTAAAGAGAGACATTATTTACTTTTTATAATAAATAAAAAGAAAGAGACACAGAGAGAGAGAAAGAGAGAGAAGAGAAAGGGAATGAATGAGAACTACGTCAAACTCACTGACCCATGTAGATAGCATCCATGAGTAAGTGAACATGTTGTGAAAGGTTCTAAAATAGTGAGTTAAGTTTTACAAGGGTTTAAGAAAGAGTTGTTAGATTTGCATCACTTTTGTGTCCATGCCAACAATAACTGTATTTTCTCAAGGACAGTAAGTCCTTGATGAGTTCTGGTAACAGAAGTAAAAAGAGACCTGGAGCCAGAAGAGCCAGTTCAAATTCCACCTTGGCCACTACTTACTTGGCTTCATTCTCTTGTTTTCTCATCTGTAACATCAAGACAATAAAACTGCCTACACCTTGTTCCTACATCCCATTTATCCTGCTCCTCTGCAATCACACTGATACTCCTTTATTCATTTTCACCTAGTTTACATAATAGGTTCGTAATCAGCCTCTCTGCGTATTTGCTATGTTCTCCACTAACTTTCTAAAGCAGAAATATGAGGATGCTACACCCTCCATCATTCACTCCTATCCAAAATGAAAATGTTATGCATTAGTGTGGATAAAACCTTGTTATCTTAGGGGTTGACATCATATTAACTCTTAAGAGACAGAAATGTCTTGCTTTGAAAAAGTACCTGTTACACTTGTGGTTCTCAAATTTACTCATCTCAAGAGCCCTTACACACTTAAAAGAATTGAGGACCCCAGTGGGCTTTTGTTCCTGTGGGTTGTATTTATTAATCTTTACTGTATTCAAAATTAAACTTGAAAAAATTAAAGGCTGAGTCTATACAAGGAAACATTCCATTACCTGGCATCTCATGTCATGTAACATCTGGACAACTTCCCTGTACACCAGTGACACAACGAGAATGAAAAGGCACATGATTTTGTAGTAATACCATAAAAATAGCTTTGACCTTGCAGACTCACTGAAAGACTACATTGCAGAATTGCTGTTCAGAGAGAAAAAGAGCCCTAGGAATTCTCAGGAATCATGGAGAGAGTTTTAGTCTCTCATGAGCCATGGAAGGAGCAGTCATCTGGGTATACTTACCAAGATCTTAAAGGCAAGGAAGCCCTCAGATGACATCCGGGCCTTGCTTATTGTATAATGATAATAAATTGGAAATGATACAACCACCAACAATTATGATGAAATAATTTTATGGTAACAACACATCAAAATGCTAAAGGTTATGGTTTCAACAAATATTTAATGGAAAGTAAAACGCCAACATATAAAGATAATGAGGACAATCTTAAAATGATTTAAATATTGCAAATTAATATAACTATATAAAAGTTAAACAGAAGAATACACTCAAATGAAAGATATTTAAACATTGATTTTTTTGTAGCTATAGGATAATTTTAATCTCTTTATAGTTTTCTGTATTTCCCAGCTTTTCCACAGTAAATATTTTATAAATCAGAAAATTCAAATAATCAGGAAATGATGTTTAATAGTCTTTCAATTATTTTCATTTGCTTTCAGGATGTAATTCAAACTCCTTAGCATTGCCCACCAGGCTATCCTCGTGGTGCCCACTTCTCCATCCCTAACTCTCCTTATTTCCCCTTAATATTCCTCTTTTATAATTCTCATTATTAATTTTATAATCTCATTATTTCCCCTTAATGCACTCATCTTTAGCAAGGCTGACTGCTCAGAATTCATATGCCATGCCTCTTCATGGCTCTGTACCTTTGCACATACTGCTCTAGATTTATGGAATACTTTTTCCCCTTTTCTCATGTGGTTAAACCCCACTGTTTAACATGTCCTTTTCCTTAAGAAGTTCCACCTCCACACTCTGTAGCAAACTTTGCATTCATGTGTGTCTTTGTAGTATAATTGTGTTTCAGATTTTCTGTCTCTCCTTCTAAATGAAGAATTCCTTATAGTGAAGAACTTTCCTTTTCTTTGTTTGTTTTGGTTGTTTGTTTGGTTTTGGACTGTTTATTTTGCTATACTCAGATATTGAGAAAATCTAGAGAAACATGTAGTTCTCCAGAATACATTCTCCCAAGTGCTGCCTTTTCAACAATATTTGCAGTAATATGTTGACATGACTGTTGTTCAAACTGATTCAAAAAATAGATGAGGCAGTATGATATCTGGAAGTTATGTAAAGAAGGAATCAGAGGTTGAGGCTTTTGTATTTATGTATTTCCTACAAGACAATCTATGGTCTTCTCGCCCACCCCAATTCATGAATCACTTGTGATTTTTAAATCTGGTTGTACTTTGACCAAAAATATATAAATCCTCATTAATGTTTCATTTAGTTTTGGTCTTAATGGCTAGATGATAAATGAATGAATGTGTGGTGAGAGGAATTTAAATTGAAACTGGGTAAATATTGTTGAAGAAAAGCCCACTGGAATAAAATTCATTCCACATATACATTTATGAATAATGTGGGGCAGGAGAGCTTCAGATAGCTGCTGAAGATGAAATAAAGTGGACCTTCAAATGTAAGGAAGAGTGGACAGGCAGAGAAGAAATATTGCTTAAAAAAAAGAAGCACAACTTCACATCTTTGTACATACTTGAAGTTGGCTAGGAAACCGCAGTTGGATACCAATTAGCCCAGGGTAGAGCAGGCCAAGAATGAATAGTCCAGGAGATAAGTCAAAGCCACAAAAAGAATGCTAAGTTATTCAAATGGATAACTACTACAAGAAACCAGAGGACTCTCTTAACATTTTTTAGCATAGTGAAGAAAACATATCTGAACAATGGAGAAATCTTGGTCAAAATCAACACATAAATCTCAGATGGAAAGAGCTATATAAAACAAATACATGTGTATGTCTATAGATGATTAGAACCTTTATGCACCATCTCTTGTTTTAAAAATAATGATAGTTTATTTCTGCAGTGTAATTTTAGATAACACAGGCTAAAATATCAATCACCAGCTTACATTCATTCTGGGAAGGAAATTCTAACCAACTGATTTAAAAATCCAGGATGGAAACATTTAATATATATGTAGATAATTTATTGAGCATAATAGTACGATTGTGGTTCTTCATTTCAACTTGTATCTGGGTCACTTAGCCACTTTGGATCTCAGTTTTCTCATCTGAAATTTGAGGGGGTTGGTATAGATGAGATCTAAGTTGACTTCCAACTATAAACTTACTCCATGAGACAATGATGGGTTCAGTTATTCTGGATTTTGTTTTGTCCTGACATGATAAAATGTGACCTCTTGGGGAAAAAAATACAACTTTTAAATAACATCAGTTTTGATGTAAAACCATAGATTTCAGGAATTTATAATATATAAAAATAACTGAATCTCTGTATTTGTTCAATTGTTCTTTTATATTGATTGAGTGGTTACTTCAAACTGTAAGCCTAATGGGGTTAATTAAGGACTCAAATATAATTTGAAAATGTTTACAGACAGCACATTTTAGGTTGCCAATTCCATCTGTAGACACTGCTATATTAATGACACAATATTTGTTTTAGAGGTCATAGTGCTGTTTGCCAGGTTAAACATTTGTAATCTGGATCCAGCTTTAATATACCCTTTCAAAGAAAGCCACAGGCTGCTATACACTACATCAACAGTACTCTTCAATCGACTGGTTTGTCAGGATTACAGAGACAACTAAGCCAACAATAACAGGCACCTTCCATTTGGATGCTAATTAGAATGTTGACATAGTAAAATCCCTTACTGGGGACAAGTTGGTGTTCAGTACTCACAAGCCAAGATCACACTGAAGGCACAGCTGTTAATAGAATTTGTCCCCGGAGTGACCAAAGGCAGAGCACAAAGAGCTACAGCCTTGTGTATATCCTGTGGGGGTGGTGAGTGTGTGGGTGTAAGCTCCTGGCTGCACGCTGGCTTCTGATGACCACACAGTGGTTAATTGGGTATTCCCAAAAGGCATGGAGTGTATTTGTATTTTTCCTCTCAAATATCATTTTTAAAGGTCACCCTTCTGTTTACTAAACCTATACATAGGTAAGCAACATCAGGTTAGAGACCTAAGTGTGCATCTGGGGTTTACTATCACCACACTTTTTAAATGATTTCAAGAATCTATCACCCATATTGTAATTTTTATACTATTCTAGGAGATCTTTGTGCTGTATAGTGTCTCATGTTTTTGGAGCTTAAAGTAATTTTACATATCTTGCATTCATTTTTATTATTTCTGTGAGATTGAAAAGGGATTTTTTAAAAAAATAGACAATGATATAGAAAAAGAAGAACAGAAAGATATAACTACCAGGCCAGTTTTAATAGGATGTAGTAACAATAGAAAAAACCAAAAATGCAATCAAACAATATCAAAGAAGGTAAATGACTTTTAGAGTAGTGTATTAGTCTGTTCTCACGCTGCTATAAAGAACTACCTGAGACTGGGTAATTTACAAAGAAAAGAGATTTAATTGACTCCCAGTTCCATAGGCTGTACGAGTCACATGGCTGGGGAGGCCTCAGGACACTTACAATCGTAGTGGAAAGCGAAGGAGAAGCCAGCATGTTCTATATGGTGGAACCAGGAGGAAGAGAGAGAGAGAGAAGGGGAA
Organism: Colobus angolensis palliatus; assembly: GCF_000951035.1. Taxonomy (NCBI): domain Eukaryota; kingdom Metazoa; phylum Chordata; class Mammalia; order Primates; family Cercopithecidae; genus Colobus; species Colobus angolensis. The sequence continues at coordinate 22,465,539 of NW_012114710.1, forward strand.
GTGCTATACACTTTCAAACAACCAGATCTCATGAGAACAGCAAGGGGGAAGTCTGCTCCCATGATTCAATCACCCTCCACCAGGCCCCTCCTGCAACACTGGAAATTACAATTCAACATGAGATTTGGGTGGGGACTCAAAGTCAAACGATATCAAGTAGGTCTGCCAGATAACCTCGAGAAACTCAGAATTAAAGATACAAAGGCAACCAAACAAATAATCATTATTGGGCATCGATGCTGTACCCAGCCTTACTTTCTCAGTATATCATTGTCTTGTTTACATTAAGAAATTCACCTTAATTGGGTATTCCCAAAAGGCATGGAGTGTAAAATACCTTTCCTGTGATTGTCATGGTGCATGTCCTGTCTTTCACTGTGCCTGTGGTGACTAGACTCTAAGATAGTCCTAGATGACCCTGGTCTCCTAACATACTCTTACCTAGTCTCCTCCCCTTCACTGTGCACTGGCCCAGTCACTTGCTTCCAACAAGCAGACTATAGCAAAAGTAGCAGAATGTCACTTCTGGGATTAGATTACACAAAACAGTTCCTTCCATGTTGCCAGCAGAGTCTCTCCCTTGCTGTGTTTGCTGAAGCAAACCACCATCTGGAGAGGCTGCATGAAACCAAGGGTGACCTCCAGCCAATAGCCAGCGAGGAAGTGAGGCCCTCAATACAGCAACCCTTCAGAAACTGAATCCTTCCACCAACCATGTAAGCTTGGAAGCGGATCTTTTCCCACTTGAGTCTTGATATGAGACCCCAGTCTAGCTGAAAAGTTTATTTCGACCTGTGAGAAACCCTGAAACAGAGAATCCAACAGACCCATGCCAGGACTCATAATCCACAGAAACTGCAGGATAAGAAATGTGTGTTGTTTTAAGCCACAGAGTTTGTTGTGATTTGCTTTGCATCAGTAGATAACTAATACTATTCTCGGACTTGGAGAAAATGTATTTCATGTCTGAGATTTATCACTTAATTCAAAGGATATCTTGGTTTAATTATTGGCATAGGTTAGTACACACAAATTTCGCAAACTAATTATCCTTTGTAAATTACCAGATACTAGAATTTACTGCTCATCTTCATGTCTAAATCAAGTTCAGAATAATAAAACGTTACTTATTGTCAACACCACCAGGTGGTACATAAAATACATTAAAAACTTCTTTATTCATTAGTCATTCACAAAAGCTTTTTCTATATTGAAATATCTATTAAATTAGAAAACTTAACTTGTGAAAAAATGATATTTTCCATTTTTATAACATGCAATAGCAGTAGAAATTACTGGTCATATCAGTCAATCATTCTGGGAATTGTTTTGGAAAAGTCAGGCTACACTTCATGATGTGAGATCTTAATCAAAATTAAACGTTTAAAAACCTCTGGGAAAGCCCATGGCACTGTTTGGGGTACGAGACTATCAATCTTATTAATTTCCTTATAACATAGTATCCCTTAAATTTGGATCTAAATATAACTTCTGGAGCTTTACCCCAACTTTTCTTTTGCGACCTTGGGGAAAATGCTGGACTTCTTTAAGTTTTAAATTCCTTCTCTATAAAACAAAAAGAATAATTTTTGAAGAGCTATAGTAGGTGCAACACAAAGGAAAATGATTGTTAACATTCAAAACTGAGAGGAAAAGAAGGAAGTGTGTCATTTCTTTCTAGATCAGTGGTCCCCAGCCTTTTTGGCACAGGGACTGGTTTCATGGAATAAAATTTTTCCATGGACCAGGGTGGGGTTATGGTTTCAATACGACTCAAGCGCATCACATTTATTGTGCCCTCTGCTTCTATTGCTATTACATTGTGATATATAATAAAATAATTATAAAACTCACCATAATGTAGAATCAGTGGGAGCCCTGAGCTTGTTTTCCTCCAACTAGATAGTCCCATCTGGGGGTGATAGGAAACAGTGATAAACTAACACAAATCACCAAACATTAGATTCTCATAAGGAGCATGCCACCTAGATCCCTTGTATGCACAGTTCATAATGGGTTCAAGGGTTCACACTCCTATGAGAATCTAATGCCATTGCTGATCTAACAGGAGGTGGGGCTCAGGTAGTAATACAAATGATGGAGAGCAGCTGTAAATGCAGATGAAGCTTCACTCACTGGCCTGCTGCTCACCTCCTGCTTTGTGGCCTGGTTTCTAACAGGCCATGGACCAGTGGTTGGGAACCCCTGTTTTAGATGATGACTTTATCTTCCCTCATAGATACAAGAAAACAAAATGCTCAAGGGATAATTTGCCAGAAGGAAAACAAAGAGAAAGCTAAACTCCTCTGCACAAGAAAATAAATAGACATTTTGGAGTAAAGAAGAGAACAGAACAAAGGAGGTGGGTGTGTGGGAAGACAGGAGGGTCCAAGCACACAGGTGTAGGTGAAGGGATGGGTGGCCGTGAGCTGTGGTGAAATGCCAGTGCTGAGAAATTGCCAGTGTCTGGTGTTTCTAAAGAACCGAGAAGCAATGCAGAGTAAACTTATTGCCTCAAAACTTAATAGATTCTCTTGCAGACAAAAATGCCACTAAGAATATTGTCTGGGGAAATAAAACCTAAGGGACAATTAAGACCACATCTGGTCTTGGGGAAAAAAGAAGGTCCAGCTAATGGAATGCAATGAGACTTAACTGAGAATGAGACCTTGGGGAAGACAGGAAGTCAGGGAGATGACGGACCTTGAAAAAGATCACAAACTCCTGAGAATTTGGAGAGATCATCAAAAGATCATCGAACACCCAGGGGAATATGGAAGAGAGGGTTTAAGCTAATTGTCAGTCCCAAAAGACAGAGTGACTCCAGCTACCAACGTAATAATTAAAGATTTAAAATATGTAGAACTGGGCCTATTATTAAAATAATCTGCACTGAATGAAACAAAACGTGTTTTAGGCTCAGGGACCGTACAAGATAACTTTCCCAAGTAGCTGAAAATAATGCACAGAAAATTAAAGAACGTGAATTACCAAATAAATTCACCTGTTTGGATTTGAATGATTTCCAATCATACAGAAAATATGAATCAATTATAACAGCTTATTCGTCAGTTATATTCAGTATTATAATATGTCTATATCTATACATGCATAAATATTAAGCCACAAACTAAATACATTGAAATGCTGTTGTTAGTATGTTTATATCACGGGATTCCTAAAACACTCCAGCATGTGGGCACTAGCTGAAATGGCTTCTCCTCTTGCACACCTCTGTTAGAATCTCACCCTGTAGGTGAGGCTTCCCCAATAGCACTCCTTAACATAGCAACACTCACCTTCCCAGCACATGCTCGCCCTCATTCCTGCTTTATTTTTTTCCAAAGCATTCATTTTTCTCCAAAACATACTATATATTTTTACTCACTTGTTTGTCATTTTTGACAGTTTTGTCTACATAAAACAAGCTTCATGAAATCAGGTTTATTCCTTACCCATGTAACAAACCTGTGCATGTACCCCCTGAACCTAAAACAAAAGTTAGAAAGAAAAAAAAATAGAAAAAAAATTTAGATGCATACTTTGAGGATGATTTTTAAAATTTATTTATTGTAGAGCTTCAACTGTGATGTGGTAAAAATTACATCACCCAGTTTGTTCAAGAAGCGTGGTTTGCATCCTAGCTATGCTTTCCTGAGCTGTTTCACTTCCTTGGGCAAACTCCTTAACCTCCTGGAGTCTGTTTCCATATCTATAAAACCAGGGACATGAGCATCAACTGCTCAGAGTTGTCCTGAGTGCTAAATATGAAGATGGCTGGATACATTTACTCATTATATGTGTGTGCTATGTCTCAGATTGTCTACAACTCTGTTCTGTTAATTTGTTACATTTATCATATAAATAGTATATCAAATCTCTTCCTGAAAAATAAAGTAAAAGTTAAAAATTAATTAATTAGTCATTAACTAGGAGTAACATTAGGAAATTCCATACTATCTTTCTATCAATCTTTTTTTTTGATTGATGTCATAAGTCTGGAGTTGCTTCCTCACCTGACAACACCCTTTCTTTACTACACTCTTAACTTATTTGTGCTGTTAAACAAGGCCTTGTTACACACAACCAAACATTCTCATCATTTTCATACACACTTATTTTAAATTCACATTTTAAAAACAAAGGCTATTTGAGGATATCACTTTTTCTAAAACATATTTTATAATATGGTAATATCTTCATCTGTTCAGGCTGCTGTGACAAAATACCTTAGACTGGGTAATATATAAACCATAGAAATGTATTGCTCACAGTTCTGGAAACTGGGAAGTTCAAGCTGCCAACGAATGCAATGTCTGGTGAGGGTTTGTATCTCACAGATGATACCTTCTGTGTGTCCTCACATGGTGAAAGGGACAAACCAGCTTTCTGGGATCTCTCTTACAAGGGTGCACATCCCATTAATGAGGGCTGCACCCTCATGACCTAATCACATCCCAAAGGCCCCACCTCTTAATGCTTAGCACTGAAGACTAGCTATCAACATATGAATTTGGAGAGGAACATAAACATTCACACCACAGCAGGGGACAAAGATTTTTTTTAAAAAATGAGAAATGGTTGTAGTTACTCAAGTTGAACCACTTTATTGTTAAGCATTAGAGAATAATTTCTATGGCAGAGGAACACATCAGAGACTTACAGTGTCATTGGTGCCCTTTCTGTAAGGAACTAATTCATTTTCCGTCTCCTCCTTGGGATTCTCGGTTGCTGTCTTCGATGCCACTAAGTTGCTTTGACCACTAGGTCTTTCCTCTTGACAAGCTCCTCCACTCTGCGATGAGTGCTCAGATGTCTCTTCCAGGTTCTTCTCTCTTTTATTATCAAGATTACTGTGAAGCTAAAAGGTTAAACATCAGGGACCTGCTTTGCACGGGCCCCATTGAAATCCTGTCCCTAATTTTAGATTTATAGTTTCTGCAATATTTTCCTTAAAATCTCCCCCCAAAACTTCTGCCACTCCTATACATGCATCAAATTGTGTACGCTTCTGGACCCACAAACCAGATCTTCCCTCCTGTGCTACATAGTACTTCGTAGAGCTAAAAGAACTCATCACACATTATCATAGACACTTATTTATATGTAGATTGTATTTACACAGAGTATGACCTCCTGGAGCCCAGGGATCATGTCATATTATCTTTCTATCATAGTAGTCACTCAATAGGCTTCTGTGGAAATGATTTGTTGAGAAAAGCATGGTTCCACAGTTCCCCAACTCCATTGCAATATTTTCTCACCCTACAACAAAGGGCTACTCATTTCCTTTCTGCAACCTATTCAAAAGGTTTATTTTGGTTGGTAACCAGCTTAGGAAAGAGCAATTACATTTTTCATTCCACTTTTTCCAAGTCTAAGTTAAACTGGTTACATACTAAAAGAGAGCCTAGAATTATGGGCTGAATTTTTTGTCTTTATATCTGGATAAATCACCTATTTGTATTACCATAGAGAGATCATTTTCCATCTGTAGGCTTCAGTTTTCTTATTTATAAAAACAAACAAGCAAACAAACAAACCAAAGGTAAGGACAGTCCCGGGGGAAGAGCAACTTTTGACCTGATAACGTCAAAGCAATTTGGTAATTGGATGAAACTCTATATATGAAAGTCCTGACACGACATGAACATAAATTGTTAAAATTACTTTGAAAAGTTGGGGGATAAATTTATTTATATAATTTTGTTTATATATAAACATAGGTTAGAATTACTCTTTAGTTAAATGATTATTATCCCCCAGGTTCACAAATTTAAACTTCAGAATCGTGAAGTGATTCAAAGATCAAAAGAAAAAATACATCAATGCACTCATAATTAAAATGTCATGATACTAAAGTTCGCTTGCTACTTTTGATTTCTCAGGGTTTAGAAACAAACAACTTGCTCAGCATGTTTTGGCAGAACTTCTTCTTAAAAAACAAGAAGGTTAACTACCAAATTATGAGGACAGCAAATGGAAAAAAAACAACCGTAATACTGCTAAATAAAGATATGAACCCAAATTCTACATTGGAAATCAAACTAGTACATTTTAAATGGGAGGTTGTGTGGGGTTGTTGTTGTTGGGTTTTTTTTTTTTTTTTTTACTTTCTT
>NW_012114710.1:22472387-22489480 GCF_000951035.1 Colobus angolensis palliatus
AAAAAAAAAAATTAGCCGGGCATGGTGGCGGGTGCCTGTAGTCCCAGCTACTAGGGAGGCTAAGGCAGGAGAATGGTTTGAACCCAGGCGGTGGAGCTTGCAGTGAGCCGAGATCACGCCACTGGATTCCAGCCTGGGTGACAGAGCGAGACTCCATCTCAAAAAAAAAAAAAAGTTGGCTTACAGAACACTGAATTACTATCCCAAGATAATTTAAAAGTTTCCTCAGGCTTCCTAGCTGACACCAGACAAGCGGATTGAGTCTGTCACTCATTGACTTGGCTTTGTTGAAATGCAGTGATATTGAGACTACCAAAGGAAATTGCGTCAGGAGATGGTGTGAATCACACATTCTCAGAAGCTACCTCTGGGTTGGCTTTAAACATATGAGCACATTGCTTTTACAATCTGATTCCAGGATTGAGTGTATTTTTCCGTGCAGCTTTCTCACCTCGTTGCCTTTGAAATGACGGATATTTCCATTCCTGGTCTATAGATTCCTCCCTCGAGCTTCAGATCATTCTGCACTGAACTTCTAACACCTCTATTTTCACGACTCCAAGCAACTTTTCTTATTGCCCCGGCCCCTCACTTCTGCTACATTTCTTGCTGTTTGTTGGCTTGTTAAAAACATATTGCTTCACCAGTGTTTCCCAAATTATTAGAATGTTAAAAAAAAAATAGTTTAATGGAAAAAGGATTTCAGGGCAAAATAAATTTGGAGAAACTGAGATAGTCAAAGTCAAACAAGTCTCCACTACTGAGTTTCTTAGGTATGAAGCATACAATGTTGGTCAGGAGTCACTGCTCACACGGGTCATCCCAGTACTTTGGGAGGCTGAGGTGGGCAGATCTCTTGAGGTCAAGAGTTCTTGACCAGACTTTCCAACTTGGTGAAATCCCATCTCTACTAAAAAAACATAAATTAGCTGGGCAAGGTGGTGCACACCTGTAATTCCAGCTACTCAGGAGGCTGAGGCATGAGAATCACTTGAACCTGGGAGTCAGAGGTTACAGTGAGCCAAGATAGTGCCACTACACTCCAGCCTGGGCCATCTCAAAACAAACACACAAAACTAATGTTTATATCCAAGGTGGAAAAAAAGTGTGGAGAATTTTGTTGTGGCACACTTTATTTCTCAATGGAGAATACTTTGAGAAATTATGTTCTAGACAGATGTTATGTAATATGAATTCTGCACATAGACAAAGCAAAACTGTTTCTCTCTATGTTCACCATTAACATCCAGGTTTCATTTGGTAGCTCCTGTTGTAGTCATTGCATTCGTATGGGAGGATAGGGAGTGTGAGTGGTGAACTAAGGGACTGGACACAATTTTTCAAGAACCCTGACTTGGCCTCTTGCCTCCTCATTTTACAGAATTATTAGAACACTGGCTTTTTCTCTTTTAAGACTCCTATTCCCTCTAAGAATTTCTGCTAAGTTCCCCAGACCCTTAAATGCTTGAATTCTGTACTCTTGTGCTGATAACAGAAAGCCTGTGAGCCTTGAGTGCCATAAATATTCAAGCTCTTGCTGACTCTGCTTGTATGATATTCCATGTGGTCCTGTACAGAAAAATGGTGCTATACAATTTTAATTAAATAGTTGGTCAAATTAATAATGAAAACATGCAATAATAATAATACTGCAGAGACTTTATAAGTAAAGTTTCTCTTTTATAACCTTGCCTTTCCAGATTCTAAAAATTAAATGAAATAAAGTGTGTTAAGGGTGAATGCTTGCTACATAGTGACTGAATAAATGATAAGAACTCTTCATCTCTGACCAAGTCTTGATGCTCTAACTTGTTTTAATCAACCAAAGCCATGTTCTCTGACCATGGCTAATGGAAATACTTTGCTCAAGCCAAACCAAAAAGATTTTATTTTTTGTGCCCAACAATGAGTGAGAGATAGTCATTTATTTTAAGGAAAGGGAAATAAAAACCCCAATCATCTCAGCATAGGTTTAAAGAGACACAGGGGCCCTTTCCTGTAGAATATGTCTGAACCTAGGAAATCCAAATACCTGTTATATAACCTTGTTAATTTTATTTTAATCATGAAGCTAAGGAACTACTTCATTATTTTAGCTTAGCAATCCCTTTTGAGTCAATTTAGGAACTTCCTGTGTTTTCCTATTTTGAGTAGATTTGGTTCAATTCAATGTATATGGAGTGCCAAGTAGGTAGGTTATCGTTCCAACACTGTGGAGCCTATAATCTCATTGGAGGCAAAAGAGTGAGTACAAAATAATTACCATATAAACTGGAGTATGTTTATGCCGTATAGCAAAAAGCTATGGTAAATTTGAGAAAATAATGTTATATAGTGTGATGGAAAATAATAAAGATATCTGAATCGAGGTAGCAAGTAGGATGGTCTCAAAGAATAAATAGGGTTTTAACAAATAGAAGTAAGAAATGAAGACTCCCCAGATGTGAAAAACACAAAACAAAAAAAAAGGTATAAAAATATGGAGAAGAGACAAACATACTTAGATAACAACCTTAAGAATAGTTAAGAACCAGGCCGGGCGCGGTGGCTCAAGCCTGTAATCCCAGCACTTTGGGAGGCCGAGACGGGTGGATCACGAGGTCAGGAGATCGAGACCATTCTGGCTAACACAGTGAAACCCCGTCTCTAATGAAAAATACAAAAAACTAGCCGGGCGAGGTGGCAGGCGCCTGTAGTCCCAGCTACTCGGGAGGCTGAGACAGGAGACTGGCGGGAACTCAGGAGGCGGAGCTTGCAGTGTGCTGAGATCCGGCCACTGCACTCCAGCCTGGGCAACAGAGCAAGACTCCGTCTCAAAAAAAAAAGAATAGTTAAGAACCCAGAGTACAGTAATATCAAGAGCAAAAGAAAACACTAGGAACAAAACGCTGGGGTATGTCTTTAGAGAACAGCAGCATTTCTAAAGTATGGAAATTACAGCACCAATGAAAATCAAGGGGAGAATTTAAAAAAAAGGACAGATCGCAATTTCAGATGCTTCTGAGATGCTAACAAGGACTAGGGTTGAGAAAAGGCCTTTTTGATTTGGTGATTGGGAGGCGTCTAGAGATGTAAGAAAATATAGTTTCTGCAGAAAAGTAAAGAGGTATGGAAACTATGTTGGAAGGGCTTCATTAGTGATTGGAAAGTGAAAACATACTAGAAATAATTTGGTGTTAAAAGGAAAGAGAGAGAGTCCTTTGTACCTTGAGGAGTCGGGAGATTGAAGGGCTTGGAGATTTCCAAACATGAATGAAGGGAAAGATGACATGATATAGGAAAAAATGCAAACCAGAGAAGTTACACTCTATGAATCGAAGATCCAATCAGGAGGAGACAGAATAAAGAGCTCAGAAGAGAGGATCACCTAGCAAAGAGAACAATGACTCAAGAGACAGAGGATTAGAGAGAGAGAGAGAAGATTCGTAGAGACAGAAACAAAGGTAAAGATGAAAACAGGAGGCGGCGCGGTGGCTCACGCCTGTAATCCCAGCACTTTGGGAGGCCGATAGGGGCGGATCATGAGGTCGCAAGATCAAGACTATCCTGGCTAACACGGTGAAACCCCGTCTCTACTAAAAAATATTTAAAAAAAAAGAAATTAGCCGGGCAAGGTGGTGGGCGCCTGTAGTCCCAGCTACTTGGGAGGCTGAGGCAGGAGAATGGCGTGAACCCGGGAGGCGGAGCTTGCAGTGAGCTGAGATCGGGCCACTGCACTCCAGCCTGGGCGACAGAGCGAGACTCCGTCTCAAAAAAAGAAAAGAAAACAGGAGATGAAGTCACCTTCTTTAAGTGGAGGGAGTATTGGTATCTTGAAGACAGTGTAACTGATTATAAGAATAGCTACCTGTGAAAAATATGCCTAGAACTGTTATTGGAGGCACATTCATACGGGTCTGCAACAAACTTAATTCTTGCCTCCTCAGAAGAAAAAATTTGACTGAGGGGCGTAAGGCAGAAGGAGAGACTGAGGCCAGTTTTACAGCAGGAGTAAAAGTTTACTGAAAAGCTCTAGAGCAGAAACAAAAGGAAGGAAAGTACACTTGGATGAGGGCCAAGTGGACAAGTTGAAAGACAAGTGCATGGTTTGACCTTTTGACACATGGTTTTATACACTGGCATACTTCCAAGGTCTTGCACCCCTTCTCCCCTGTTCTTTCCTTGGGGCGGGCTGTCCATAAGGATAGCAACCTGCTAGCACTTGGGAGGTAAGGATGCACAATATGTTTACTGGATCTGTATGCATGCTCACTTGAGGCATCCTTCCCTTACCAGCTGAATGCTTTCATAGAAGGTCATTTACCAGTAAAATCTCTGCCATTTTGCCCCTCACTGCCCAACTCCTGAGATCTTATCACCAGCTTCAGGTTTTTTCTATCTATAGGGAGACTGCCTTTCTCTAGTGCTGGCTGTAATGAATTCTTATTTTAGAGAGACAATTAAAAATCACTTGACCATAACCTGATAGTTATCTGACATTCCAGGTTGTTGGGGGAGCTCTCTCCTGCCCTGTTTATGTCTTACTAGTGACCTGCTGTAACATTTCCCTGCTCAAGAGTCCATGACCCCAATTCTTTGAAGAAAATGGGCAAAAGTCCATCTGCTGCAACTGCTTCCTGCTGACAGAGGGGCAGTGGTGGTTTTTCTGTGTGTCTTGGCCTCTTGCTAGCTGCCAGGACAGGAGGGTGGCTCCATGGGTTGGGGAAACTGGTATCCAGCCAGGTCCAAGGGAAACAGGGGCAGGATTTTACCTCTGTCATGTCTCACTGATGGGCAGTCTAGAGGTCCTCTGTAGAAGGGTGACTCTTGAATACTGAGAGCACAGTATCCCTCACTGAGGAACATGTGGGGCTTGATGGCTTGAAGTCAAGAGGAGACAAATTGGGTTATCAGGTTTAGAAGAACGTCAAAATAAAATAAAAGGGTGAGGACAGCTCTAAAGATTCTCGAGGCTGCCAACACACCTAGGTAGCTGTTGGCTGTAGTCATGCCTGCTAAGACTTGGGTTTATGGGGTTGCTAGCCAATTCCAATGTGTGTCCAGAATTAGAATATTGATCCAGATTTTTACATTACCCATCCCTTTTGTTTCTTCTGAGCTGTAGCCAGAGATCACTGGTTGGTTTACAAGAATAAGCAGGGTTAGTCCAAATTGAGACAAAACCTCAAAAATAACTTATGAGACTAGAAGCTAATGATAGGTGTACATGGTTCTTGAAACATGATTTTTCTCTTTCCAGTCCTCATTTTTATTAAAAACAAATCATGATAAGACTGATTTGTTTGCAAAATAAGCTTTAGTCCTATTTACTTGGCTTAATTACTTGCATAAAGCACAGTAAGACTAATTATTTGCCATATAGGCTCCTTTTTAAATTGGCTTTAATGGAACTTTCGTAAGACATCTCAGATAAGATTTTTTAAAAATCTTAAGCCCAGCCATGGGTTGTCATCATCAAACACCTGTATAAATTGGGTAAATTCCTCTCCTCTTGAGGTCCCAAGATAACTTGAGGCTCCTGGGCCTGTCAGAAAGTGACATTCCTTACTTACCACAGGTCAGAAACCCTGTACAGGGACTCTGTAGATAAGATATAAGACTGGTTTTCTCAAGGTGCTTTTATTGGCTGTATAAGTCAATTGTGATTCCTTAAAGGAAAGCATGCCATTCCAGTCAAAGCCTTGGTAAAAATAACCAGTTTCTCCAACTGTGTCCTGTTGCAAAAGAAAACAGATTCTTATTGGACTTATGCAAACAACTATATTGCCATAAGTTAAGAATACTCACAATTAGTTCCCAAATTTTGGAGAAATCAGTTAAGAGAAATAAATATGCTCCAAATTTTGTTTATACACAAAGGTGTATAGGTGTATACTTTACTCAATTGTTAAAAGCTGTAAATAGCTCAACGTAAGTGTTCTGGGCTCTGAAAATCAAAGGATTAGCAACGTTTTCAAAAAAAGCATTAAAGGTTTACTTTAGTCTTCCATTAGTTTAGTCCATGCAGTTAACCCTTGTTCTGCTTGATGTTCATAAATATTTTAGCTCTCCATGAAAGTCTCAAAAATTTTTCCTTTATTCTAAGGTCACAATTTCCAAAGCTCTCAGAAACTTGCCTTTAAGAGCATCTGTTAGAGTCCTATAGCTGATTACAAAGCCATCTTTTAAAAAAATTTTATTTACTTATTTTACTTTAAGTTCTGGGATACATGTGCAGAATGTGTAAGTTTGTTACATAGGTATACATGTGCTATGGTGGTTTGCTGCACCTATCAACCCATCATCTAGGTTTTAAGTCCTGCATGCATTTGATATTTGTCCTATTGCTCTCCCTCCCCTTGCCCCCTACCCCACAACAGGCCTCTGTAATGTTCCCCTCCATGTATCCACGTGTTCTCGTTGTTCAACTCCCACTTACTAATGAAAACATGTGTTGTTTGGTTTTCTGTTCCTATATTACTTTGCTGAGAATGATGGCTTCCAGCTTCATCCATGACCCTGCAAAAGATCTGACCTCATTCCTTTTGATGGGTGCATAGTATTCCATGGTGTGTATGTGCCACATTTTCTTTATCCAGTCTATCACCGATGGGCATTTGGGTTGGTTCCAAGTCTTTGCTATTGTAAATAGTGCTGCAGTAAACTTATGTGTGCATGTGTCTTTACAGTAGAATGATTTATAATCCATTGAGTGTATATCCAGTAATGGGATTGCTAGGTCACATGGTATTTTTGGTTCTAGATTCTTGAGGAATCACCATACTCTTTTCCACAATGGTTGAACTAATTTACACTTTCACCAACAGCGTAAAAGCATTTCTATTTATCCACAGCCTTGCCATAATCTGTTGTTTCCTGACTTTTTAATAATCACAATTCTAACTGGCATGAGATGGTATCTCATTGTCATTTTGATTTGCATTTCTCTAATGACCAGTGATGATGAGATTTTTAAATATGTTTCTTAGCTACATAAATGTCTGCTTTTGAGAAGTGTCTGTTCATATCCTTTGCCCACTTTCTGATTTTTTTTTTTTTCTTGTACATTTGTTTAAGCTCCTTGTAGAGTCTACATATTAGCCCTTTGTCAGATGGGTAGATTGCATAAATTTTCTCCCATTCTGTAGGTTCCCTGTTCACTCTGATGGTAGTTTCTTTTGCTTTGCAGAAGCTGTTTAGTTTAATTAGATCCCATTTGTCAATTTTGGCTTTTGTTACAATTGCTTTTGGTGTTTTAGTCATGAAGTCTTTGCCCGTGCCTATATTACTGAATGGTCTTGCCTAGGTTTTCTTCTAGGGCTTTTATAGTTTTGGGTTTTACATTTAAGTCTTTAATTCATCTTGAGTTAAATTTTGTATAAGATGTAAGGAAGGGGTCCAGTTTCTATTTTCTGCATGTGGCTCACCAGTTTTCCCAGCACCATTTATTAAATATGGAATCCTTTCCCCCTTGCTTGTTTTTGTCAGGTTTGTCAAAGATCAGATGGTTGCAGATGTGTGGTATCATTTCTGAGGTCTCTGTTCTTTTCCATTGGCCTATATAACTCTTTTGGTTAATGTAGCCTTGTAGTATAGTTTGAAATCAGGTAGTGTGATGCCCCCAGCACAAAGCTAACTTTTAAAGAGAATCAAAGCAAGACAACAATTGTCTGTGGGTGGCAAAAATCTTAGGGCTGCTGCACTTAAAGATGCAATAGACAAGGGAATTTCTTACCTCTGTGGCTTTCAATAATTTAACATAACAATTATAATTTTTACTCATAACGTATACTAAGTTGTATCAGAATCATAGGAGTTTTGCATAACTGTGGGAAACATATTAACACATTTATACAAATACAGCCCAAAGAAAGCCAGATATTACCTTTATATTAGTGTACTATTGATGTCAAACCCAATTCTTAACAAAACCTTATAGACCAATTTATTCCACTTTAATCTCTGACCATAAGGTAAGAGTCTCATAAAGCATTCATAACCCTTTACAATTTTCTGTTAAAGAGCAAAGCAAAACAATGTTCTAATAAACCTGTGTTATGTTTTTATTCCAATATTAAATTTACATATAAACAGAGTAATACTCCTTTAATTTTAGCTAATATAGTCAGTCACACAGAGCATGTCTTTTACAAGAGTAATCTTTCACAAACCTCCCATAACTTGCTCAAATCTTCAGCTTTATTCTAACTTAAAACAATCATTTAACCCTCTAAACTTGGGCAAAAATTCACATTTCTATGCCCTTTTATAATTCTTTTTCACCAAAAGCACATTTTGCTTTTCTTACACATCTTGCATGTAAAACTGTTTCTTTGGTAGTTTCAATTGCATGTTACAATGTTAACTCTTACTAACTTTTATTTTTGGTGAAAACCTTTTATTTTTGGTGAAAAACCTTGTAAGTAAGCAATTTTGTAAGTGAATTCTGTGCTCGGTGTGGAGCCCAGGACACCAGACAGAAGTGCACATAAAATTTGGTTCTTTCCAGAATAGCCAGGGGGCATGGCTAACTCCACATGTGCCCAGGCTTTACCTAGAATTTAATTGCTCCAAAGTAGGTAAGTTGAACAATTTTTAAAAGTTAAAGAGGCAGTTTATGACCTTAACGTATTTAGGAAACCTAATATCTTACCTGCATAATTTAGATCGCATGTCTAAACTTTTGAAGATATTTTTATTTTACCAATAACCTTTAAAACTATCTTTATTTCCCAAAGCTTAAGTCACATGAACGAAAAGGCATTAAAGTTTTTATTTTTCTGACCAAACATTTTATTTAAGTGCTTATGATTTTAAGTCAATTAATCAGAACTTTTTCAAATATTAACATCACATACACAACACATATAAATCATAGACAGACAGTAGTTGTAGGATTTTTCATTTGCCACTTTTTCTTAATTGGATTACTAGCTTCAGGGTGGAGTCCTTTGAGGAACAAGGCTAGGAAAGCATGCAGTTTCAAGAGCCTTAATAAGCAGGCACAGCTGAAAGGCAAAACAGATCTCCCAAAATTATAGGTCCCATTTTTATACCAGATCCTGGATTCCAAAAAAAGAGGGAACAAGTGCATCTTCCATGGGAGTCTTATCTTTCAATGAGGAGTGGGGACAGTTCTTTACCTTCTAGGTGACCAAGAGCATGCTTCTCTGATCTAAACCTGCAAAGAGATGAGTATTCGCCTCTAACTGCCATTACCCATCCCTAAAAGTATATTTCCTATGTAATTATCACATACCAAAGCTCTCTCATAATGTGAAATAATTTTTGATACCCTCAAAAGTTAAAAAATCAGATAACACAATGCAAAATGGAACAGAGACTCAGAATTTGAGAGGGATTTATCTATATTCAATTCTTAGGGCTTCATGAGGAAAACTGTTTTTCCCAAAACAGGTTTTTTCAAAACATAGGGAGCCTCCTATGTTTTTCCCAAGGAATCCCAAACTGTTAGAAATTATCTTAGGTCCTCTCATGTGTGCATCAAGAGCAACAAGAAGACAAAATGGAGAAAAACAATTCAGTCAACTGAGAAGAATAAAACTTTTTTTTCCAGAAAAACATGATCCAAGAAGAGAAAAAAAACATAAAGGCCATTTAAATATATGCATAGCTTGGATATACACATAATTAAGCTGACTTTTAACCATAGCACTCTTTTAAAACAATCCTATTAAATCTCTTTATTACCCTACTTTAGCTAGGCCAAACAGCCAATATTTCTGGCTTTTAAACTTTACCAAAAGTAAATTCACAGGTGAAATCAATAAGACTTAACTAAAGTTATGACTTAACCACAAGCGCGTGAGGTATTTTCAAAGAGATTGTTAAGAGTTGTTACAAAATGTCCAAAGAAGATTTTACAGAATCTTCAAAGGTAACTCAGAGAAAAAAAAAATTCGAAAATGGAAGTCAGAAGTTATTCATGGAGGGGCGAAGAATTAGCAAATGGAAAAGGTCACACAGATAACAGCCAGAAGGTACTCATTCCCTAAGCCAGGAATTGAATCCTGACCCTGTACTTCCGTTGGGAAAACACGAAGCCTTAGCTGCTAAGCTACAGCATTGGGCAGTTTCTCTTGCTCTTCTCAGAAGGAGCCTAGAGCAGTCAATTTTGAGCATGCAACGGCTTTTAACTTGCTCAAGATTAATTTTAGAGCTAGCTATGACGTGAATTCTAAAATTCCTGTTCTTTGGATGGTAGAAAGCAAGAGAAAACACTGTCACTGGTCACAAGGACATAAAACAAGATGAGAGGGAAGCTTCATTCAGTATTTTTTTTTTCCAGAGAATTGCAGCAAAGTTTGTTACTAATGAGTTTGCTGGGCCTGTTAGAGCAGTGGGCTTACAGGGGTCCTAGGCCCACATTCTATCCTAAGGTACTCCTCTTTATGACAGAATGACACAGACAGACAAATTCATAGCACAAAGTACACCAGATTTGCCATAGCTTGACTAGCCTCATGAATCGTTTTTCTCATTAATCAAAACTTTGCAGAGGAGACGGTGATTTTTACCATTCCTACAATTGGTTTGCACACAGAAAGAGGGGCCAGAATTCTGACTGGTAAGAAATTCTTATACTTTTGCTGGCATGCCAGGTTTCTGGGTTACCTTTCCCTAAGCCACCCGACCCTAGAAACCCTGCTAACTGCACCACAGCCTTGGGGGCCAAATTGTAACACAAAGGAAAACCACCCTTTGTTTCATAGAACCTTTGAATTAAACATAAGTCTTTTTCCTTCTGTTAGGAAGTTATGGTTTGTATTGCAAGTTGCTGCGTGAGTCCTGTGAAAGAGCGGATAAGGAGGTTATCTGCATACTGTAGAAATTATCCTCCCTCAAGAGATTGCTCAGTTAGATTTTTGCTGGGGCTTGTTTTAATAAATATGGGCGATTTCTAAACCCCTGAGATAGGAGTGTCCACACTGAAGTTACTGGTTAACAATTTAGATAGATTGTTAGGACAAACGGGGGTATTAGAAAGAAAGATGAATTCAGAGGTTGGGTAAATATTAAGTGAGCACCCATCTTATCTTGGAAAGTATATTTTTGTCCCAAAGAGGTGTGAGGTATTTAGACCTTACCAGAGACTGATGGAAGAATGGTAATTAGTCCCTTAAGCAATACAAAGGAGAGTGAATCTTTTCTTTTAGAGGGAGGGATTGCCATCTGCCCAGATTACCCAACAGGATTTGGAGGAGAGTTGCAAAGAGAAGATTAGCACAGAGTGGGCAGCTTTTCAACCCAAAAGGGAAATTTCCAATTTTACTTGCTGCCTCCAGAGTTGCCCTTGGCTTTGTCCTTGTGATGACAGTGTCTGATTTGGAAGCCAGCTAGAGCAGAGAGTCCTTTAGCTCAAGACCATCAGGGGTTGGGATTCTGTCCCAGGATCGCTTCGTCCCTCAGGGCAGTCTCCTTCCCAGTGGCTGAGCTTCTGGCAGAGAGAATGAGCCATGTGAGGCTTCTTCCCATTTATCCCATTGGACAGTTTTCCTTCCAGTGGCCTGATTTTCCACACCAATGGCAGTTACCTAGAGGAGTGCCCTTAGGCAACTTGGAGGGGGCTGGTGGGCTTGCAGGGCAGTCAGTAGTTGAGCCTGTCTCCTTTCCCTATCTTTCTCATTTTTTTAGCCCTGTCTTCCTTATTCTGCTCTTGGTTGTAAAAGATAGAGGAGGTTAATCTGAAGACCTCCTGCAGAGAGGCACTGGGTTCCAAGGCTGACTTTTGTAATTTCCTCCCAGTTCATTTTTAAGCCAAACAGTATTACAAAGATAAACTCATTTTTTGTTTAAGGTTTGGGGGAATCAAACTTTTCCCAGTTTTGGAGGATGCATCTGAGGGCCATGTCCTACGATATGGAGATGCAATTACCCAAATGCAAAGAGAGAACAGAGGAGATAAAAAGGAAAAACAAGGCATTCTTTCGACTTTCTTATTATCCTGAATGGAGCATCCTCCCATATCATTTGAGTCCCAGAATGAACCAGTCTTGGTCCCATCATGTCACAGTTGCCCACTTGAGAACGGAGGACATACTGGAATCAACAGTAGACCTCCCGTTCATCCTTGAGGTTCTGAAATGAACCAGTCTTACCACATACCCCTAACCTTTCATTCCTGTTCTAATGGTGTAATCTAGCCTGGGACCACCCATCTTCACTGTCCTATGGGTCTCTTGTACCTGCAGCCTTAGGCCGACCTATATCCTTGTTTCCATGACATTATAGTGACTCTCACTCGAGTACTCTGGCAACAAAATTATTATCTCTTTTCTCAGATTCCCATTTTTACATGTTCTGTAAGTAGACAAGAAGCCTGTTTTTTAGCTAACTGCTGCAAGGAGGCTGGACTTCTCTCCCTGTTTCCTTTAAAGATGACATTGAAGGTCTTGCTGCATATTGAGAAGGACATGGAAGTAAATAGAGAAATGGAGGCTACAGGAGGAAGTGGGAGGAAGTCAGAGGAATACTCTTGAAAGTCTTTATATGCTCACAAAAACAGCAGCCCTTGGATTCAAAAAGGCAATGTTTATTTGCTCTTTTGATGTGAAGTAGTAACCTCCTGAGGACTTGGGGCTTACGGCAAGAAATCACAAATGGCAAAGGAAGAATTTCCTCTTCTCTCAAAGGGGTGGTCCCAAAGGACTATGAATCTTTTCTTTTTGGAGGAAAAGGATGCCGTTTGTCCTCCTTATTCATAGGTCAAAAAACACAACACTTTGAAAAAGAACTTCCAACTCTCTTTCCAGAGGCAAGCAATCTTATAAGGTAAGCTGATGAACTACAAAAATGATTAAGTCACCATATTCAGGTTAGTTGTTTTATTTTATGCAAATATTGTGAATTTTTCCATAAAGATGACATCTTTGATTAGACTTTAAATTAATTCTTATGATCAAAGTCTTTATTCGGGGGAACAATTTTAAATTTATATTTGTTTAGTATGCATTTCTCTATGCACATTTTCATTTTTAACAGATTAAAAGGATATTCTGATGGAAATAGGAAATAGATTCTTTTGTCTACATTGAACTATAAAATAAAAGTCAAGACCAGTGTAAGTGGCATTGAATTTTTCTGAATTGGCTAGATTGGTCATTTTGATATTCTAGATCAAATGTATTTGAGGTCAAATGGTATCACTGAGAAACACAGGAATAAAAGTTTCTCTTTTTCTTTAATTTATCAAACACATGTTAGATAAACTTTCAGTAAATCTACAAACCTACCCTAAGCAGAGTTTTTAAAACCCAAATTTGAAAATTTCCACAAAAGCCTATCCAGGGGGTTCAACACCACAAGCATTTGCTTTTTCTCTTTGAGTGGTCCTAGTCTTCAGAATAATGAACTCATCAGAATGGCAGGAAATACAAGTGAAACCAATTCTTTTGTAATCACATTAAACTGAGTTTGAATCTGGGGTTCAACACAAGTTATTAAATTTCTAAGCTTCATTTTCTTTACTTGTAAAATTATCTACTTTATGGATTCTGTGAAAGATAGCAAAGTAAGGCAGAAAATGTTAGGATTATGTCTACCACGTAACTCTTAAAAATCATAGTAATCACCACTACCATCATCATTATCATCATTAACTTTGTCAATATTTTTACTATTTCCAGTGTGAGAGGAGAATACCTGGTACCTAAAAAACTACAAAAACAAAAGCTCTATGCCTTTCATAAAGTAATCTTTTTCAGGTGTAGATTTTTCACCAATAACTTTTTAGAGATTTGTTTTTGAATGCTAGTTTCTATTTTACTAACATCTAAACTTCCATGTTGAGTGTGAATGTGAATCTAGTCACTAGTCAATGTATGCTGGGTAATACCATAATTCATAAGACATGGCTGATTAGCTGAATTTATAAGAGAAAAAAGGGGTTAAACTGAGATCACAGATACGTAAAACAAAAGATCACAGTGAAGAAGAGATATAAACACAGGTACATGTACAGTTGAGCACACTGTACCTTGCAAAACTCTGGTTGTGCATCTTATTTCACAGAGTCTTCTGTGTGAATAGTAAGACTTGCAGCTGTGTAGGGTGCAGACTGAGTGGCTGTGGATGATGTTCCAGAGAAGTTGACCAAAAGTGACACAGGAGTGTTGAGGACAAGGAATATCCCAAAGTTTGGGTTCTACATTGGACCTGATTACCAACCCTGTCACCAAAAAGTAGAGATTGCAATTGATTGGAGAAATGTTCATTGAAATATTTTTAAGATGTAATAAGGTAAAGTGAAAAGAGAACACCGGTTTGGGAGTCTAACATATATCATAACTTTGAGTCACGTAGTAGTTGTGTGACATTGGGTCCCCATGAAAAACTTAGCTTACTAACTCACCACCCCAACACAGAGTTCCCCATCATCATTTTAGTGCCTACTCTTTAAATTTGAACAAGCACCAACAATTAGTCAACGTTTGAAGAAAGCCTCTAACATGAAAGAGGG
Source organism: Colobus angolensis palliatus (assembly GCF_000951035.1). NCBI lineage: Eukaryota > Metazoa > Chordata > Mammalia > Primates > Cercopithecidae > Colobus > Colobus angolensis. The sequence continues at coordinate 22,486,846 of NW_012114710.1, forward strand.
AGAGACAGATTAAAAAAACAGCAAAACAAAACAAAACCAAAACAGAGAAATGGGAACCAAGATTAAAAAATAGAGAGTAGAAAAAAACTATAAAGAATATAATTAATATTCTCAGAAATACAAGAGAGGATGTCTCCATATAACAAGAACAGGATGCAATAAAAAGAAAAAATATATAAGGAAAAAACTGTTTGTGTGTGTATAGCACTGCATCTGCATGATGCAGTGGTGTGGCCCATAGTCCCAGCTACTCGGGAGGCTGGGGCAGGAGGACCATTTGAGTCCAGGAGTTCAGTGCCAGCCTAGGCAACATGGTGAAATCACCCATTAAAAACTATATATATATATATATATATTTCTAAGAGCAAAAAAGTATACATTTATGAAATACATAATACAATATATAATAAATATAAATATAAATCCACAAAACTCAGGATATAAAGTTTAAAATATATCAGAAATAAGAACAAATAAAAGTAATAGGAAAATAATAGAGAAATATACGTTTGGGAAGATTGGAAGATTAACACAGGAGGCCAACAACAAAAATGGAGATTCAAGAATGAGAGATCAACAACACCACAAAAATAGATGGATAAAAAATACTAAAGAAATACGCTTGGGAAATATCCTAGGACTGCATAACATGAGTCTTCATATTAAGAAGGCCAAATAAACGTCCAAAAAAAAGATCAGTATTGGAGTATATTATAAGGAAATTCCAAAACATTGAGGATAAATATTGGGTCCTAATCCCTCCAGAAAAACTTCTCAACAGCTATGCCAAATGCTAAAAAAAAAAAAATACAAATGATACCATCAAAAATCTGAGGAAGATGTTTTCCAACCCAAAATTCTACTCAGACAACTATTGATCAAACATAACAGTAGAATGAAGATGTTTTTTAAAATACACAGGAACTCAAAAAAGTGTTCTTTCTTTTGCATACTGGTAGAAAACCTTTGGGTAAGTGTTTCAACAAAATGTGTGGTAATACGAGAAGGAAGAAGCCTTGGAATGGAACAGAGGATGCAGGGATTTGCTAGAGAACAGTTCAGGAAATTTCTAGGACTGAACTATGAGCCACTTAATGTGGAATCAGCAACCCAAAGTGGTGCAGAAATATAGAGATATCAGTGAGGAGGGAATCAAAAAGAAGGAGAAGGAGAAGGAGGAGAGGAGGAGAAAAAAGGAAATAATAGATTATCAAATGGATGCAATTATTTGAAAAAAGTATTGCTGGACATTGACAAATATCTTGGAATACTTCCAAAAATTAATTTTAAGTACATCAAAAACAAAGCAAAAGAAAACAGAAGTAATGTCACAAAAAGTAAAAGGTGATAATGTATTTTCCAGCATTAATTTGAACATTAATACTATAATAAAGTATTGGATCATCATTGAATAAAAAATATTGTGATTATTATTTTGCAATGATGCAGGTAAAGGCAGTGGTTTCATCACAGTCACTATCTAGCATTGTTATAAGAATGAAGATAAATAACAATAAACAGAGAAGAGAGTTAAAAGTGGTTTCCTCTGTGGAGCAGGACTGAAAGGACGCTGTTTGTCTTATTCGTAGTCTGTTTTAATAGGAGCCTTTCAATAATGCTTGTCTTTTTAATGAAATGTCTATATTACTCTGATAAAAATAAAAATTTATTTTAGTAAATCTACAAAACTTCAGATCACATTGGCTAACTATTAAATAAATGGAACAGACAGTGCAGATGATCTGCCTTGTAGAACTCGTCAGCCAGACAGCCCTGTTGTCAGAAAATATTAATATGTTTTGCAGATGAGGAATGATGAGAAGCTTTCTGTGTGGGATCCTTGGGTGTTGATGGAGGAGACCAGTCATCAGGCAGGTGGTGACAGGCCTTCAACATCATGGTGAGTTGTTGGAACTTTACACTGTGGTCAGGAAAAAGCAATCTTGGGTTGCAAATAGAGGAGAAAGAAAATTAAATTTATTTTTTTGGAAAGATACCTAGCACCAGATGGGAGAAGAAGAAAAGTTTTGGAAGGCAGAACAGTGAGTAGCGGTTACAAAGTTTTGAGACAGGATGAGAGTCACAGAGACCTTAGATAAAGTACATTTGGAAAATATTTGTGAGATAAAACTTCATGAAAGATTGGATGTGAGGAATGAGGGAGTATTCTAGTGTAATTTCAAGCTTTCTAACAAGAGAGACTGAGAGATTGGTGACCCATAAAATTGAGACTAGAAAACAGTGGAGGAGATACAGTTGTCATCCCTTTGTCCATGGCTTCACTTTGCTCGGTTTCAGATACTCACAGTCAACCTCAGTCTGAAAATGGGTGAGTACAGTACAAGAGGATTTTTTTTTTCTTGCTCTGTCACCCAGGCTGGAATGCGGTGGCACAATCTCAGCTCACTGCAAGCTCTGCCTCCCGGATTGAAGCAGTTCTCCCACCTTAGCCTGCCAAGTAGCTGGGATTACAGGTGCATGCCACCACACCTGGCTAATTTTTATATTTTTTTAACAGAGACAGGTTTTCATCATGATGACCAGGCTGGTCTCGAACTCCTGACCTTGTGATCCACCTGCCTCAGCCTCCCAAAGTGCTGGGATTACAGGCATGAGCCACCGCACCCAGCCAACA